>NC_041383.1:89232903-89236347 GCF_002162155.2 Triticum dicoccoides
TACTGGGATGAGTTTGCAAAGGACCCAAGGAACGTATGGTTTGCTTTAAGCGCGGATGGCATTAATCCTTTCGGGGAGCAGAGCAGCAATCACAGCACCTGGCCCGTGACTCTATGTATGTATAACCTTCCTCCTTGGATGTGCATGAAGCGGAAGTTCATTATGATGCCAGTTCTCATCCAAGGCCCTAAGCAACCCGGCAACGACATTGATGTGTACCTAAGGCCATTAGTTGAAGAACTTTTACAGCTGTGGAATGGAAACGGTGTACGTACGTGGGATGAGCACAAAAAGGAGGAATTTGACCTAAAGGCGTTGCTGTTCGTGACCATCAACGATTGGCCCGCTCTCAGTAACCTTTCAGGACAGACAAACAAGGGATACCACGCATGCACGCACTGTTTACTTGACACCGATAGTATATACCTGGGAAGCTGCGGGAAGAATGTGTACCTGGGCCATCGTCGATTTCTTCCGACCAACCATCAATGTCGAAAGAAAGGCAAGCATTTCAAAGGCGAGGCAGATCACCGGAAGAATCCCGCCATGCGTACCGGTGATCACGTACTTGCTATGGTCAATGATTTACACGTAATCTTTGGAAAGGGTCCCGGCGGACTAGCTGTTCCGAATGACGTTGAGAATCACGCACCCATGTGGAAGAAGAAATCTATATTTTGGGACCTACCCTACTGGAAAGACCTAGAGGTCCGCTCTTCGATCGACGTGATGCACGTGATGAAGAACCTTTGCGTGAACCTGCTAGGCTTCTTGGGCGTGTATGGGAAGACAAAAGATACACCTGAGGCACGAGAGGACCTGCAACACTTGCACGAAAAAGAGGGCATGCCTCCGAAGCAGTATGAAGGTCCTGCCAGCTACGCTCTTACGAAAGAAGAGAAAGAAATATTCTTTCAATGCCTGCTCAGTATGAAGGTCCCGACTGGCTTCTCGTCGAATATAAAGGGAATAATAAATATGCCAGAGAAAAAGTTCCAGAACCTAAAGTCTCATGACTGCCACGTGATTATGACGCAACTGCTTCCGGTTGCATTGAGGGGGCTTCTACCGGAAAACGTCCGATTAGCCATTGTGAAGCTATGTGCATTCCTCAATGCAATATCTCATAAGGTGATCGATCCAGAAATCATACCAACGCTAAGGAGTGATGTGGCGCAATGTCTTGTCAGTTTCGAGCTGGTGTTCCCACCATCCTTCTTCAATATCATGACGCATGTCCTAGTTCATCTAGTCAACGAGATTGTCATTCTGGGGCCCGTATTTCTACACAATATGTACCCCTTTGAGAGGTTCATGGGAGTCCTAAAGAAATATGTTCGTAACTGCGCTAGGCCAGAAGGAAGCATCTCCATGGGCCATCAAACAGAGGATGTCATCGGGTTTTGTGTTGACTTCATTCCTGGCCTTAAGAAGATAGGTCTCCCTAAATCGCGGTATGAGGGGAGACTGACTGGAAAAGGCACGCTTGGAAGGGACTCAATAATATGCAGGGACGGATATTCTTGGTCTCAAGCACACTACACAGTTCTACAGAACTCTACCTTGGTGACCCCGTATGTCGATGAACACAAGAACAGTCTACGCTCCAAACACCCGGAGCAGTGCGACGACTGGATTACATGTGAACACATCAGGACTTTCAGCAGTTGGTTGAAAACACGTCTCAGAGGTGACAGCACTGTTTGTGATGAGCTGTACTTGTTGTCCAGGGGACCATCTTCGACTGTAATGATTTGGAAAGGATACGAGATAAATGGGAATACATTTTACACGATTGACCAAGATGAAAAGAGCACCAACCAAAACAGCGGTGTCCGCTTTGATGCAGCAACCGACAATGGAAATGACACATATTATGGTTACATAGTAGACATATGGGAACTTGACTACGGAGTAGATTTTAAGGTCCCTTTGTTTAAGTGCAAGTGGGTCAATATGTCAGGAGGCGGGGTACAGGTAGACCCACAGTACGGAATGACAACAGTGGATCTGAAAAATCTTGGGTACACTGACGAACCGTTCGTCCTAGCCAATGATGTGGCACAGGTTATCTATGTGAAGGACATGTCTACCAGACCGAGGAAAAGAAAAGATAAGGAAGCGAATACATCATACAATGAGCCAAAGCGCCACATAGTTCTTTCAGGAAAAAGGGACATCCTGGGAGTGGAGGGCAAGACAGACATGTCTGAAGAGTATGAAAAGTTTCATGAAATTCCCCCCTTCAAAGTCAAGGCTGACCCAAGCATCCTGATAAACGATGAAGATTATCCATGGTTACGGCGCAATAAGCAAACGACACAAGCGAAGAAAAAGTGAAGACTTTCTCCCGCAACTATTATATATGATGATACCATGCCAACTTTGTAACAGACGAGTATGATACCATTGTCCGTTTTGTACATGCACATGCTATGCCAACTTTTTCAGAGTTCATTTGAAAACTATGAATTTGAAAACCTCGCCAACCGAAGGGCGCTCACACCGGTTTATAAGCTCGTCCCTCTACACGCCTTGTTGAGCTCACAAACTTGTGATTCACACAAATTTCAAAGAAAACTAATGGCACAAACAGAAAGTTTATAATTTTGCTGACCTAAAAGCAAAAAGAATTAAAAAATAAAGCAAAAAACCAAAAGAAAATAATTAATGCAGAAAACAAAACAAAAAAACTGGAAAAAAATAAAAATAGCAACAATAAGTATTTTATTGTAAGTAGAAACAAAATAAAATGAATAAAGCAACAAAGAAAACAAAAAAAGTGTTTTCAAATTTGAAAACTAATGGCACTAACAGAAAGTTTATAATTTTTCTAAAACTAAAAGCAAAAAGAATTAAAAAATAAAGCAAAAAACCAAAAGAAAATAATTAATGCAGAAAACAAAACAAAAAAACTGGAAAAAATAAAAATAGCAACAATAAGTATTTTGTTGTAAGTAGAAACAAAATAAAATGAATAAAGCAACAAAGAAAACAAAAAAAGTGTTTTCAAATTTGAAAACTAATGGCACTAATAGTAGGTCCACATGCACAGATTGCAGGGTTAGGCCCGAAAGCCTGCTTAAGAGAGGAGCTCGAGAGGGAAGGCGCACCGCACCTTATAAGCAGGTGTGCCTCCCTCTCAACTAGCGAGGTGAGACTAAATATTAGGTTCGGGGCAGCACAGGCCTTTGGTCCCGGTTGGTGGCACCAACCGGGGCTAAAGGGGTGCAGTAGTCCCGGTTGGTGCTACGACCCGGGACTAATGCCCCCCTTTAGTCCCGGTTGGTGCCACCAACCGGGACCAAAGGCCGCCGCTTCCCGCCCTTTGGGCTACTGAAAATTGGCCTTTGGTCCCGGTTGGTGGCACCAACCGGGACTAATGGGGGGCATTAGTCCCGGGTCGTGGCACGAACCGGGACCAAAGCCTTTTCTATATAAGAG
>NC_041383.1:89237261-89241220 GCF_002162155.2 Triticum dicoccoides
GGCGCCCTCGCGCCTGCCCCCGCGCTGTGAGCTGCCGCCCGGCTCTTTTAATGTATAAGCTCTTTTTTTTATTTTTATGCTCTGTTTTTTTATGTTTTAATTTTTTTGTTCATATGTGATGTATATGTGTTTGTGGCTATAATATATATGCGTATGTGAACAATGCAAAAGATAGTTTTTTAGAAAAATTAGGATTTTTTTTCTGTTCATTGATTTTTTTGGTGATATTAATTAGTGTAAATATGCAAATGTTTGTATATTCATATGAACAATGAATTAGGCAATACTACTTCATGTATTTTTAAGAAGGAAGAAGAAGAAAAAGAATGAGAGGAAAAAGGAAATAAGAAGAGGAAGAAAGGAGAAGAAGAGGGGAGAGGAGGAGAAATAAATAAGAAGAAGAAAAAAGAAGAAAAAGAAGAGGAGAAGAAGAAAGGAATAGAGGAGAAGAAGAAAAAATAGAAAAAAAAATTCTATTTTTTCTTCTTCTCCTCTATTCTTTTCTTCTTCTCCTCTTTTTTTTCTTCTTCTTTTTCTTCTTCTTCTTCCTTCTTCCTTCTTCCTCTTTTCTTCCTTTTTCCTTATTTTCCTTTCTCGAGGGATAAGAAGAAAAAGAAGAGGAGAAGAAGAAAGAAAGGAATAGAGGAGAAAGAAGAAACTTTGACACGAGGGGGGGTACCGATACCCCCTCCCCGATAACATTATTTTCCCATGTATATGTATGTTGCTTCGTTGTCGATATAACGAGGGTGTCGAGGATCACTGAGGAGTCGAGGGTCGGGAACTAGGGTAGAGGGTCAAGGGTCAAAGGTTTCAGGGTCGAGGGTCGTTAAGGGGTCAAGGGTCAAAGGTTTCAGGGTCGAGGGTTCCTATAGTGTCAAAGTATTGAAGAAATCCATGGCTTCATCATTAGCCGGAAGTAACCATGGCATGATGGTACGAAGTCCTCCAAAGTTATTCTGGAATGGAGTCCCGGATAGGATAATTTGCCTTTTTGTACAAATTTCAGCAAAGGCCTTCCAAATAACGATATTCGGAAGGTTCTTGCTGAACTTTGTACCAAAAAGCGAATTATCCTATCTGGGACTCCGTTCCAAAATAACTTTGGAGAGCTTCGTACCATCATGCACCTTTTACTTTCGCCAAATGATGAAGACATGGTTTTGTTGAATCCTTTGACACTAGGCAACCTCCCGACCCCTCGGCGATCCTCGACCCCTTGACCCTCGACCGCTCGGCGATCCACGACCCTCTACCCTACCGCGAGCGTCGATGCCCACGTCACTTGTGGGACATAGATGTAGTGTTCAACGCCGACCCCCTCCCGATAGCTTCAACACGTGGGGGGGGTCGATATTACCCCCTCCTAGCTTGAAGCGTTCTCGAGGCCACCCCCTAACCCTTGAAGCATTGTCGAGGCCACCCCAAACCCTAGAGAAGCAGCGTCGAGGCCACTAATATGATTCCTTATTGTGATTAGCTAGCTAGTTCTACGTTTGCCACTAATATATCCATATCTGTCATGTTTGAATAATAATTGCCATGTTGTAAATATTTGTAGAAACTATGGACACCCCCGAGACGAAGCACAAGAAGCATTGTTGAGGGACATAATCGCACAAGGAAGTGATGTCGTCTCCTCGTTGATGTTTCTCAACGACAACGATGGTCTGGAAGGAGAGGGTGAAGAAGCAGCTGGCTATGATTTACATGGCTCCGATGACACAATGCCGGTGCAAGAAGGAGAGGGTGAAGAAGTAGACCGTGAGGACGGCTCCGGTGATCACCAAACCGAGTCCGGCCAGGTATATATATTAGTTAAGCCTGTGCTGACTAGCTAATTGATGCATTCATTGTTTTGGTATGTACACATATTAATTAACTCTCGTCTTTGTTCTTTTTTCTAGCCCTCCGGATCGAGCACAACTTCGGTAAAGAGACGAGGCCCGAAGAAAAAGTTGAGCTCGGATGAAAAGTTTGAGATCATACAAATCGCGTGCGACGGCCAACCGATTGAACCCTACCGGACAAAGAAGGCATTTGTTGCTCAGTGCAGGGTTCTGGTTAGGGACAAGATCCCGATCAGCATCCAGCAATGGTATAATCCTAAGAACGAAGACCCTAAGGTGTCTTATGTCAATGAGATGCAGAAAAAGAATCTTTGGACTGAGCTGAAGTCAAATTTCACCCTACCGCCGGAGGATGATCCGGAGAAGCCAGTTATAGAGCCATTAATCAAGTCTTTTGCTCTGAGGAAGATGGCAGACCTATTCAGGAATTGGAAGAAAGACCTCAATAGGTATGTCGAAAAAAATGAGACACCAGAATTCATTGGCAAATATGAGAAGATCAGAGATGACTGGCCCGCATTTGTGGCCCACAAGACATCGGAAAAGAGTAAAAAGATGTCGGCGACAAACAAGAGAAATGTTGAGAAGAAGAAGCTTCACCATCGAACGGGGTCAGGTGGCTACCTCGTAGCCCGGCCTAAGTGGGCCAAGGCTGAGAATGATCTGCTTGATAAAGGGATCGAATCAGAGACAATGAACTGGCCAGAACGTTGCCGGACTTGGTTCTTTGGGGCCGGCGGATCCTTGGACCCTATAACAGGGAAGTGCATTTGGACGGACGAACAATTGGACATACCAGTCAAGAGGCTTCAGCAATATATCGAAGCAGCACAGCAAGGGACGTTCGTTCCAGACAGGGAGAAGGATGAGCTCACAATGGCCCTCGGCAATCCTGAGCACCCTGGACAGACACGAGGCACGCCAAGCTCCGTTTCATGGAAGGCTGGATTTCCGGACGCAGGGGGTTACAAAACCCAGGAGAGGAGGAAGAAACTGGAGCAGAGCCAACTGCAGGCGCTGCACAAAAGGGTAATGGGGCTAGAGGAACGAGAAGCAGATCGCAGCAAATGACCTGCCGAAGCTTCCCCCGAAGCTACCCCGCCATCTCAGCGGAGAAGCAGCATGGCTTCCACCGAGCTGCTTCAGCTAGAGCATGCCTTGACGGCTCCTGCCAGCTATCCCGTGGATGCTATCATGGATGCTGAAAATTGCCACCTTATGGCGCAATGGAGCAATTTGAAGGTCAAGGCGGCTGTTGGCTCTGTTTATCCTACTAAACCCGACTCAACTTTTCACTGCCGGCCGATTCCGGAAGGATATGCTAAGGTGATGGTCGATGAAATAACGGAGGGATTTGAGGACCTCCGGCTTGACCACCCTACCGGTGAAGGGGAGTATCGGCTGGGTTCTGCTCTGAAGACTCCATGCCTATGGCGGAAGGATCTCATCAACCTTCCGAACTGGACGCCTCCGCCTCCTCCTCCTCCTCCGGCGAGTCAGGGCACTCCGCCTCCTCCACCGCCTCCTCCTCCGGTGAGTGACGATCAGGGCACTCGGCCGGCTCCTTCTCTGGCGCGTGGCGGCACCCCGCCTCCTTCTCCGCCTGCGCCGGCGCGCCCGAGCAGCCAGCCTCCTCCTTCTCCGCCTCGTCAGCAAGGGCGGAAGAGACCCGCCGCCGCTCCGGCTGCTCCGGCGCGTCGCAGTCCTTCTCCTCCGCCTTGTAAGCAAGGAAAGAAGACATCCGCTCTGTCTACTCTGCCGGCGTCTAGCAGTACAGCCAAAGGCGGGAGGAGATACAGATTCGGTCCTTCTCTGAAGACTCCAGAGAAGTTACCGTACAAGAGGAGCGAGGAGGAAAACGCGAAGATCGCGCAGACCGAAGTGGATGACTGGTTTCAAGGGTTGAAAGCAAAGAGACATCCACCTCCGGAGGAGAAGGTAGATCCGGTGAAAGCGAAGCGCACTCTGGCTGCCCTGACAAAACCACCCAAGTCTCCGCCGAAAGGCAACTATGAGCGCATTATTGGAAAGGCATTTGCCGAAGCGGAGAGGTCGGGAAGTACTAAAAGTGATCAAAGGATGAAAGAACGACGAGCTGGGAAACAAATT
>NC_041383.1:89241478-89243206 GCF_002162155.2 Triticum dicoccoides
TCCGAGGATGGTGCCCGGTTATGGCAATCCTGCAGATTACCTGCCCGACGATGTACATTATGATATCTTCGAGGTGCAGATACAAAGATACGAGTACGGGAAGCCTCTCGTCAAAGATGAAAGTTCTCTATCAACGATGATGCGAAGATTGCATGATTGGTACATGAAAACCTGCAAAGAGTCCGAGGGGAGGAGTACTTTGTATGTGAGAGTTAAAAAGGAGCATGACCTCCTTGGAATTGAACTGTTGCCTATTCCATTTGAGGAGTTCTATCAGTTTTTCAATCAATTGGCCATCGATAAAGAAACGGTCACCTCCTACTGTTTGTAAGTAGTACTACTTCCGTCATTAAGTCTCTCTATATAACTCAGCCCTTTCATTGCATGTATTTATAATTATCCTCACTATATTATGCAGATTGAAGATCGTCGAATTGAAGAAAAGACAAGTGGGAGATATTGGGTTCATTAACACGTATCTCATAGATGCAACTGAGGTTCAATATCGTGCCCAAGAAACCGAGGCCAACTTGCTACGATCGTTGGAAATAAATGAACACAAAGATATAATACTCTTTCCTTACAACTTCAAGTGAGTGTTACTGTCTTGTGGCATATTCGGTTTCCTTATTAGTCCAGGTTATAGTAATGTAATATTGATGAGTTATGCATGTGTGCGCAGCTACCACTATATTCTCCTAGAAATTAAGCTTGAGAAGGGAGTAGTAACTGTCTTAGACTCCAAGCGAAAAGATCCCAAGGAGTATGCGGACATGACTGAAATGCTCGAGAAGTAAGTTAAAATCGATAATTATCCACCATATCAGCAACTTTGTTCATTTCTGATATCAAGTAATTGTTTTCTTTGTATGGCAGGGCTTGGAGAAAATTCACCAAAAAAGCTCCGGGACTACCGAAGAAGCTGCAATTTAGGCACCCGAAAGTAAGTACTATATAGTAGCATATTCCAGGCATCTCCTAGTGATTCAAGCGCTAGTTTCATCAATACCATTTAGCATGCTTGCTAATTATCAGTTTGATTGACCTCTATTTCTTGTAAAGTGGTTGTGGCAGGAACAAGGGAATGATTTCTGTGGATACTACATTTGCGAGTCCATCCGCCACACGACCTGTGAGCGGGGCTACTCCGACAAACAATATGAAGTGCGTAAATAACAATATTCACAATTTTATTTTATTACCATCATTTGTGTTGAGTTTCATTCATTCATATATATATATGTATTGACCCCCTAAAATTAGATGTTTCGGATGAGGGATGAACTCCTAGCACCAGATCGCATGCGAGCAATTCAAGAGGAATTGGCGGCATTCTTTCTTGACCACGTGATCGCTGAAGACGGAGAATACTATGTGGACCATGCGTCCGTATTTTAGGAGATTATATATTTGTAAAAGATAATTGTTGTATATATGTAGCCGGTAGTGTCGGATAGATATACGAGAACTTGTTGTTCGACCAATCTCTCGGAGAAGGAGAGGTGGTCGATATCACTTCTCTCTGTATGCATATATGTTCATGACGATCTTCTGTTTGCTTACTAGCTAGCTAGCGTGTCTAGCTAGTCCTCTCTATACGTATGTATGGTACGTAGCGTCGACCAAGCACGGACAAAAGAGAGGACACTTCTCTCTATTAATTAGCTAGCTATAGCACAATATATGAAACACCTAAATTAACCCCCCAAAACCCCCCAAACCCCCCCC
>NC_041383.1:89243571-89252708 GCF_002162155.2 Triticum dicoccoides
AAACCCCAGCCACAGAAATGCTGACGCGTGGATGCCTATTGGTCCCGGTTGGTGCCACCAACCGGGACCAAAGGCCCTCCTGCCTGGGCTCAGCGTACAGGCCACGTGGAGGCCCATCTGTCCCGGTTCTGGATTGAACCGGGACTAAAGGGTCAGGGCATTAGTACCGGCCCTTTAGTCCCGGTTCATGAACCGGGACTAAAGGCCCTCACCAACCGGGACTATAGGCCCTTTTTCTACTAGTGGAAACTCGACTTCCCATATATAATTCTTTACCTCCGGACCATTCCGGAACTCCTCGTGACGTCCGGGATCTCATCCAGGACTCCGAACAACTTTCGGTTTGCTGCATACTCATATTCATACAACCCTAGCGTCACCGAACCTTAAGTGTGTAGACCCTACGGGTTCGGGAGACATGCAGACATGACCGAGACGGCTCTCCGGTCAATAACCAACAGCGGGATCTGGATACCCATGTTGGCTCCCACATGCTCCTCGATGATCTCATCGGATGAACCGCGATGTCGAGGATTTAAGCAACCCCGTATGCAATTCCCTTTGTCAATCGGTATGTTACTTGCCCGAGATTCGATCGTCGGTATCCCAATACCCCGTTCAATCTCGTTACCGGCAAGTCACTTTACTCATACCGTAATGCATGATCCCGTGACCAGACACTTGGTCACTTTGAGCTCATTATGATGATGCATTACCGAGTGGGCCCAGAGATACCTCTCCGTCATATGGAGTGACAAATCCCAGTCTCGATCCATGTCAACCCAACAGACACTTTTGGAGATACATGTAGTGCACCTTTATAGTCACCCAGTTACGTTGTGACGTTTGGTACACCCAAAGCATTCCTACGGTATCCGGGAGTTACACGATCTCATGGTCTAAGGAAAAGATACTTGACATTGGAAAAGCTCTAGCAAACGAACTACACGATCTTTGTGCTATGCTTAGGATTGGGTCTTGTGCATCACATCATTCTCCCAATGATGTGATCCCGTTATCAATGACATCCAATGTCCATAGTCAGGAAACCATGACTATCTGTTGATCAACGAGCTAGTCAACTAGAGGCTCACTAGGGACATGTTGTGGTCTAAGTATTCACACGTGTATTACGATTTCCGGATAATACAATTATAGCATGAATAAAAGACAATTATCACGAACAAGGAAATATAATAATAATCCTTTTATTATTGCCTCTAGGGCATATTTCCAACAGTCCGCACGCTTAAGGTTTCGTTGACAGTTTTATTATGAGTTTATGTGTTTTGTTGTACCGAAGGTAGTTCGGAGTCCCGGATGAGATCGGGTACATGACGAGGAGTCTCGAAATGGTCGAGACGTAAAGATCGATATATTGGACGACTATATTCGGACATCGGAAAGGTTCCAAGTGGTTCGGGTATTTTTCGGAGTACCGGGGAGTTACGGGAATACGGGGGAATAAGTATATGGGACTTATTGGGCTTTAGGGGAGAGAGAGAGGCAGCCCCCCCCCCCAATGACTAGTCCGAATTGGACTAGGGGGAGGGGCAGCGCCCCCGCCTTCTTTCTCTTCCCTCTCCCCCTTCCTTGTCTCCTACTCCTACATGGAAGGGGAGGAATCCTACTTGATGGAGTCATGTACCTAGGGTAGGGTCACAGACCTGATCTAAGTACCCTGCCCAAGGGCACCCTTAGAAGAGGTCACCTTCCAGTCGACCAACGAGGGATTCACTCGACTGACTTGGAGGACTCGACCACGAAGACTCACTCGACTACCAGGAGGTCAAAAGGCACTCTGCACTGCAACGGCCTGTAGTTAAGTAGACTTTATGATAGTTAAGACACTTTATGTGGGACGTTACCAGTAACACCCCGGACTAAATACACCTTAAACCCTTCATTACGTGGGCTGGCTGGGGTCCTGACGCACTCTATATAAGCCACCCCCCTCCACAGGCAGAAGGGTTCGGCACCCTGTAATTCATATACACATAATCCACTCGACCGCCTCCGGGCTCCGAGACGTAGGGCTTTTACTTCCTCCGAGAAGGGCCTGAACTCGTACATCTCTTGTGTTACAACCTCTCCATAGCTAGGACCTTGCCTCTCCATACCTACCCCCCACTCTACTGTCAGACTTAGAACCACGACAGTTGGCGCCCACCGTGGGGCCGGTGTTTTAGCGATTTTGTGGAGAAGTTGCGGTTCTTCCGAGTACTGTTATCATGATGACTGCTGGAGTTTTGGTTGAGGGTCGAGAGATCCGTCTCGGTGCTCTCACCTTCGTTGCCGACGACTCCGCCTGGCTCCAGGAGGCTCCACTCGACGTCGATGCGCTCCCCGTCCGCGGTGCGATGCATTTTCGCGCATGTGTCCGCGGCGTTCTGCTGTGGCAACCGTCGACTCCGTATCGGTCGACTCCCCCATCGACCACCCTCCCGGTCTTCCGCCAGCGCAAACGCTCGGGCCGGTCGAGGCTTCAGCGGTGGGTGAGGCACGCGGTGGCTCGCCAGACGGCCACCACCCAAGTTGCGGCAATCGAGCCCGACGAATCTCTCTACGGCCTGTTCGATCTGTCGACTGGCTCCGTAGAGACTGCATCCGAGTGCGATAGCAGTGATCCAGCAGCGGAAATCCTTATGGACGACGGGCCCCGCAGTCCCCCTGGCTTCGCCCGTGATGGTGGGGCAGGCGACGGAGGCGACCCCGCACGAGACCACGAAGAGTACCAGCCCGAGCCACTCGACTCTCTGCAAAGAGAGGAACTTCGCCGCAGGAACGTGGATGCCCTGCGTACTCCCATCGCAGGAGAAACCCCCGAGGCTCGCGCCTTGGAGGAGGCATGTTTGGCCAATTTGGCCGAACGCACTCGACTGGAGAATCTTCAGCGAGCACTTGACGAGTGCGCGTGGCAACGAGTTCCCGACACCAGTCGACGTCAACTCTTCCCGCCGACTCAGGTATATCGAACCCCAATCCAGAATTTAGCAGCTGTGACCCGTATAGCAGAGTCCATCCAGCCCTCTCAGTCGGAAGCTGACAGAGGCTTGATGCAGATCAGGGATCTGCTCCGGGCAGCAGGAGATCAGAATTCGGCCGTGTCGCAGTCGCGCAATAGAATTCACAGTCGATCCGTCGCTGCGAATACGGTTCAGTCGGCTCACAGCCCTAGATCGCCTCCGCGGCGTGAAGGGCGCGAGAATCGGCGAGAGCAATATGGTGACCGACTCGACCGAGATGATAGGCGTCGAGTGCCCAATTCCCCTCCGAGGGGTGGGTCTTACACTCCTCGGCAGCAAGATGACAGGCGTCAGCCCAGTACGGGGCGAAGAGTTCCAGTCGACCCCCGAGAACCAGGCTTCGACGCGCGATCCATTATCATGCAAGGTTTGGTCGACCGGAACAAAGCCCATCGGGGTGGGCTCGACAGAGATGCGCCCACAAGCAGTCGAGTGCATGTTTCTGGTCCTGAATGTTTCAGCAGAGCTATCAGAGCCGCAGTTATCCCTCCCAATTTCAGGTTGGCAACAGGAGTCAGCAAGTTCACTGGCGAGTCTAAGCCTGAAACTTGGCTTAAGGACTACCGAGTGGCAGTTCAGATTGGTGGTGCGAACGACGAGGTGGCCATGAAGCATTTGCCCCTCATGCTGGAAGGTTCTGCCAGGGCATGGTTGACTCAATTACCTCCTAGCAGCATTTACACTTGGGAAGATCTGTCCCGAGTGTTCATCAGAACGTTTGAAGGAACTTGCAAGCGACCGGCTGGATTGACGGAGCTGCAAGTCTGCGTGCAGAAGAATAATGAGACTCTCAGAGAGTATATTCAGAGATGGATCACTTTGCACCATACTGTGGAGAATGTGTCTGATCATCAGGCAGTCTGCGCCTTTAAGTATGGTGTCAAGAACAGAGAATTAAGTTTGAAATTTGGTCGAACCGGTGACATAACCTTGAGTCGGATGATGGAGATTGCTACCAAGTACGCCAACGGCGAAGAAGAAGACCGACTCCGAAGCGGCAAGCACAAGCCGAGTCAGTCGGAAAAGGGAAACACCAGTCGGAAACAGAAGCGGAAGGCTGAACCGGCAGCTCCTGGAGAGGCTCTGGCCGTGACTCAGGGAAAGTTTAAAGGTAAACCAAAAGGATCCTGGAACCCTAAGAAGGTGAAGGATAAAGAAGGGAACGACGTGATGGATATGCCGTGTCACATCCACACGAAGAAAGACGAAGAGGGGAATATCATCTACCCGAAGCATACCACTCGCCAATGTCGACTCCTGATCCAGCAGTTTCAGGGAAAACAGTCTAAGGACAAGGAGAAGGAGTCGGACAAGCCCGCAGACAAAGAGGACAGTGAGGAAGGATATCCACATATCAACTCCACTCTGATGATCTTTGCAGATGTGGAAAGCAAGAGTCGATTGAAAGTCATTAACCGAGAGGTGAACATGGTCGCCCCAGCAAAAGCAAATTATCTGAGATGGTCCCAAACACCCATCACATTCGACCAATCTGATCACCCGACTCATATTGCCACCCCTGGGAGGCAAGCTTTGGTGGTCGATCCAGTTGTCGAAGGCACTCGACTGACAAAAGTGCTGATGGACGGTGGTAGTGGGCTGAATTTGTTGTATGCAGACACGTTGAAAGGAATGGGCATTCCGATGTCCCGACTGAGCACCAGTAACATGAGCTTTCATGGAGTTATACCAGGAAAGAAAGCCGAGTCACTCGGCCAAATAGCTCTGGACGTGGTGTTTGGTGATTCGAAACATTTTCGCAAAGAGAAGTTGACGTTTGAGGTCGTGGATTTTCAGAGTGCATATCATGCCATTTTGGGGAGACCAGCTTATGCACGGTTCATGGCTCGACCATGTTACGTGTACCTCAAATTGAAGATGCCCGGCCCCAAAGGAGTGATCACTGTCACCGGTGATCGGAAAAAGGCAGAAGAGTGCTTTCAGAAGGGCTCAAAGATTGCCGATTCCCAGGTGACAACGGTCGAGTTCGAAGAATACAAGCAAAACGCAGATCCGAGTGATTTGCTGTGATCCAAGAAACCCGCCACAGAATCTGCATTTCAGTCGTCCGGTGAGACAAAGCCTGTTAACATTCACCCGACCGACCCCGATGCAGCTCCGACCCACATCTCCACAACACTCGACCCGAAATAGGAAAAAGCGCTCATCCAGTTCCTCCGTGAGAACTGGGACATTTTTGCATGGAAGCCCGCTGACATGCCAGGTGTTCCCAGGGGACTGGCTGAGCATCGCCTAAGAGTCGACTCATCTGCAAAACCAGTCAAAGAGCATCTTCAGCGGTCCGCCGTCCAGAAGAGAAAAGCCATTGGTGAGGAAGTGGCTCGACTGTTGGCGGCAGGATTTATCCGAGAGATATACCACTCCGAGTGGCTCGCTAATGTCGTCATGGTTCCTAAGAAGGACAAATCACTCCGAATGTGCATTCATTTCAAGCACATCAACCGGTCCTGCCCGAAAGATCATTTTCCTCTCCCTCGCATAGATCAAATTGTTGACTCGACCGCGGGATGCGAGAGACTGTCTTTTCTAGACGCCTACTCCGGGTACCACCAGATCCGTCTGTACGGACCCGACGAGGTAAAAACAGCTTTCATCACTCCATTCGGGTGCTTCTGCTATATCACCATGCCATTCGGCCTCAAGAATGCCGGAGCCACATTTATGCGAATGATTCAGAAGTGTCTTCTCACTCAAATCAGTCGGAATGTGGAAGCGTATATGGATGATATCGTCGTCAAGTCACGAAAAGGTTCCAACCTGCTCGCTGACCTCGCCGAAACATTTGCCAACCTCAGAAGGTATGATATCAAGCTCAATCCATCAAAGTGCACATTTGGAGTTCCTGGTGGCAAGTTACTCGGTTTTCTCGTTTTCGAGCGAGGAATCGACGCTAATCCAGAGAAGATCGGCACTATTCTCCGAATGAAACGCCCTGTGCGAGTGCACGATGTCCAGAAGCTTACTGGATGCATGGCCGCATTAAGTCGATTCATCTCACGACTCGGTGAAAAGGCATTGGCTCTTTACCGACTGATGAAGAAGGCAGACAAGTTCGAGTGGACTCCAGAAGCTAATGCAGCGTTTGCCGAGCTAAAAGCTCTGCTCTCCACCCAGCCGGTGCTTGCTGCTCCAATCAGCAAAGAGCCTCTGCTGCTCTATATCGCAGCCACAGGACAGGTCGTCAGTACTGTGCTTACGGTCGAGCGGGAAGAAGAAGGAAAAGCTCTCAAAGTTCAGCGCCCAGTGTATTATTTGTCTGAAGTCTTGACTCCATCCAAGCAGAGATATCCTCATTATCAGAAGCTTGTGTATGGAATATACATGACCACAAAGAAGGTTGCTCATTATTTCCCTGATCATTCCATCACAGTCGTCAGCGACGCTCCACTATCAGAGATTTTGCACAACAGAGATGCAACTGGTCGAGTGGCTAAATGGGCGATTGAACTTCTTCCCCTTGATATCAAGTTTGAGGCAAAGAAAGCCATTAAGTCCCAGGCAATAGCAGATTTCCTCGCCGAGTGGATTGAACAGCAGCAGCCGACTGAAGTTCACTCGGAGCATTGGACCATGTTCTTTGATGGCTCTAAAATGTTGAATGATTCCGGTACTGGGGTTGTCCTGGTTTCCCCCAGAGGAGATAAGCTCAGATATGTGCTCCAGATTCACTTTGATTCCTCCAACAATGAGGCAGAATATGAGGCCCTCTTATATGGGTTGCGCATGGCCATTTCACTCGGCGTCCGTCGCCTGATGGTTTATGGCGACTCGGATTTAGTGGTCAACCAAGTGATGAAGGAGTGGGACGTGAGAAGCCTAGCCATGACTGGATACTGCAGTGCAGTGAGGAAGCTGGAAAAGAAGTTCGAGGGGTTGGAGCTCCATCATATACCCCGACTGAAAAATCAAGCAGCTGATGATCTAGCAAAGATAGGTTCCAAGAGAGAAGCCATTCCGAGTGGTGTGTTCTTGGAGCATATACACACTCCGTCAGTCAAAGAAGATCCTTTCACCAAAGAAGCTCCACAGCCCAAGAGTGCCACAGATCCGACTGAGGTTGAAGTCCCAGCGGTGGTCGACTTGATCATGGAGGTCTTGGTGGTCATTCCCGACTGGACAGTTCCATATATCGCGTATATCCTGAGAAAAGAGCTTCCGGAGGATGAGGAAGAGGCTCGACAGGTCGTCCGTCGATCTAAGGCCTTTACCGTAATCAAAGGACAATTATACAAAGAAAGCGCGACTGGAGTTGGTCAGAAGTGCATAACACCAGAAGAAGGTCGACTCATCCTCAATGATATCCACTCAGGAACCTGTGGCCATCATGCGTCCTCTCGGACCATCGTGGCCAAAGCATAACGAGCCGGATTTTACTGGCCAAAGGCGAATGAGATGGCAAAGGAGATAGTGGATAAGTGCGAGGGATGTCAGTTCTACTCGAATATGTCGCACAAGCCTGCATCAGCCCTGAAGACCATTCCACTCGTCTGGCCTTTCGCAGTATGGGGGTTGGACATGGTCGGTCCTTTGAGAACAGGGCGAAGTGGCTTCACGCATGTACTGGTGGCAGTCGACAAGTTCACCAAGTGGATCGAGGCTAAACCAATCAAGAACCTTGACGCAGGTGCTGCTGTTAGCTTCATCAGAGAACTAATATTCAGATATGGAGTCCCGCACAGCATCATTACGGATAATGGGTCGAACTTTGACTCGGAGGAATTCAGAGATTTCTGTAACTCTCAAGGCACACGAGTCGACTACGCTTCAGTCGCTCATCCGCAGTCGAATGGACAAGCAGAGCGAGCCAATGGCCTGATTCTCAAGGGACTGAAACCCCGACTGATGCGTGATCTCAAGCATGCAGCTGGAGCTTGGGTCGACGAACTTCCCTCGGTGCTTTGGGGACTGAGGACCACACCTAATCGGTCGACCGGAAGAACTCCATTCTTCTTGGTCTACGGAGCTGAAGCAGTCTTGCCGACTGATCTTCTCCACAATGCTCCTCGAGTTGAAATCTACAACGAAGCAGAAGCTGAACAAGCGCGGCAGGACGCAGTCGACCTTTTAGAGGAAGAAAGGGAGATGGCTCTGATCCGGTCGGCCATCTACCAACAAGATTTGCGTCGTTTCCACGCCAGAAATGTGAGAGGTCGAGCCTTCCAAGAAGGAGATTTAGTTCTCCGAGTGGATCAGAAGAAACAACACAAGCTTGCTCCTTCTTGGGAAGGACCCTTCATCGTCACCAAAGTTCTCCACAACGGGGCATACCGTCTCTACAACGTCGAGCATAATATCGACGAGCCCCGAGCTTGGAACGCGGAACTACTCCGCCCATTTTACACTTAAGTTTTATCACTCGGATGAGTTGCAATAAAGTACTTCTGTAGTTCATGGACCTCAAAATAATAGTGTCATAGTTCCTCCATAATTTTTGTCACTTTTTATTTTGTCCAATGAAATTTCCCCCCAGTGGGTGACTTAGCCGCGAATCCGTTTCGCCTAAGTTTGTAAAAAATCCTACCGAGTGATGAGCCAGACTCCCACTCGGAGGCTTAGCTGCGAATCCGTTTCGCCTAAGTTATCGAAAATCCTACCGAGTGAAAGAGCAAACCTCTCACTCGGGGGCTTAGCTGCAGCCCAGTGCTTGCCTAAGTTATCAAAAATCCTACCGAGTGAAGAGCAAACCTCTCACTCGGGGGCTTAGCTGCAGTCCAAGTACTCGCCTAAGTTATGAAAATCCTACCGAGTGATAAGCCAGACTTCCACTCGGAGGCTTAGCTGCAGCCCAGTGCTCGCCTAAGTTATCAAAAATCCTACCGAGTGAAGAGCAAACCTCTCACTCGGAGGCTTAGCTGCAGTCCAAGTACTCGCCTAAGTTATGAAAATCCTACCGAGTGATAAGCCATACTTCCACTCGGAGGCTTAGCTGCAGCCCAGTGCTCGCCTAAGTTATCAAAAATCCTACCGAGTGAAGAGCAAACCTCTCACTCGGAGGCTTAGCTGCAGTCCAAGTACTCGCCTAAGTTATCAAAATTCCTACCGAGTGAAGAGCTAACCTCTCACTCGGGGGCTTAGCTGCAGCCCAGTGCC
>NC_041383.1:89253065-89298215 GCF_002162155.2 Triticum dicoccoides
AGAGCAAACCTCTCACTCGGGGGCTTAGCTGCAGCCCAGCGCTCGCCTAAGTTATCAGAAATCCTACCGAGTGAAGAGCAAACCTCTCACTCGGGGGCTTAGCTGCAGCCCAGCGCTCGCCTAAGTTATCAGAAATCCTACCGAGTGAAGAGCAAACCTCTCACTCGGGGGCTTAGCTGCAGCCCAGCGCTCGCCTAAGTTATCAGAAATCCTACCGAGTGTAGAGCAAACCTCTCACTCGGAGGCTTAGCTGCAGTCCAAGTACTCCCTAAGTTATCAAAATTCCTACCGAGTGAAGAGCAAACCTCTCACTCGGGGGCTTAGCTGCAGCCCAGCGCTCGCCTAAGTGAACTAAGGAATAAGTCGATTGCGGTAAGCGCCCCGCTTTGAACCTGCAAAAGGCATTTCGAGCCAAAAGCAATCATATTCAAACACCAAATTCAAGTTCGGATCGATACCTAAAGGAACCGAAAGTGCTCAGGCGCTAAGTCCGTTAAGGTTTATCGGTTACAACTCCACTCGGCATACCGAGGCAAATTTAAAGTGTCGAGTTTAGAAGAAGTTTTTTACCCCTTCTGTGGAGGGCTGGAAGGTGCAACAAACTCATCAAGATCAATTCCATCTGCGATCCGAGTGGCAGCCGCAAGGAAAGTTTCCATAAAGGACCTGAAGTCGTGTTTCTTGGTGTTGCCCACCCGGAGGGCCGCCAGCTTGTCTTCTCGCGCATCTTTGCAGTGGACTCGGGCCAGACACAGAGCAACATCTGCACCGCACCGAGCCGAGGACTTTTTCCACTCCTGCACTCGACCAGGGATCGTGTTCAAGCGAGCCATCAGCGACTCGAGGTCGTTCTGAAGTGTCTCCCCGGGCCAGAGCGTCGAGTCGATGCGAGCTGTGGCGACCTTCAGCCTTGCAAGATAGTCCACGACAGCTGCAACACGGGACTCCAGTCGGAAAACATTCATGGCAACTTCGTCATCCATCGGAGAATTGACGGGGTCAAGGTTTGGTTCCAGCCGGCTAGTTTCTTCTTCAAAGTTTTGACAAAATTCTGCAAGGACGATCATCGAGTCAAGGCGATGGTCGAATGGAAAAACCACGGTTGGAAATGATCACCGAAGCATAGAGATTTACCTTCAAGCATAAGAAACAGCTTCTTGGCAAGACCATTCAGGAAGGCCTCCAGATCTTTTTTCTTCCCAAGAGCAGCTTTCAGATTGGCATTTTCTTGCTCAAGCTTGGCGACTGAAGCTAACTTCTCGTCAACAAGCTTGATCTTCTCAGCTAGTTCAAGGTCCTTCTTCCATTCGGCCTCCCTCACCTTACCTGCAAGTTACAGCAAGATTAGATTTTGAAACAAATAAAGGGAAAAAGCAGTCGTCAAGGTCTCACCAAACATACCTTCGGTCTCCTCCTTTGCCTTCGTCAGATTCTCCTGAACCAGCTTCAAATTCAGCTCGAGCTGAATGTGCTTGTTTTCCAGCTCAGAGTAGCGAGCCACAAGATCACAGGAGTTCTGCGAAGAACCAATCGACTAAAATGTCAAATATAATTCACTTCCGAGTGAAAAAGGAAAAATCACGCGTTTCTAAGACTACAGCCGAATACGAGCATTCGATCGTAGTCTCGGGGACTACACCCAGTGGGTGCACTCAGCGTGCCCCCACTAATCGACCAGTCGAAGACAGAGTCGACCAGTCGACCGGTTTGTGAAATCCAGTCGTCGTAGTCGAATGACGGAGAGACTGAAATTATAAAGCCTAAGGCCGACTGCCAGCAGTCGACCTTAGCCTTGGGGACTACACCCAGTGGGTGCACTCAGCGTGCCCCCACTAATGGACCAGTCGACCGGTTTGTGAAATCCAGTCGCCTTAGTCGAATGATGGAAAGACTTAAATTATAAAGCATAAGGCCGACCACCCGCAGTCGACCTTAGCCTTGGGAACTACACCCAGTGGGTGCACTCAGCGTGCCCCCACTAATCCTATTTGAAGATAGAGTCGACCAGTCGACCTCAAAAAAAAAACAAGATGTATTCTTTAAGACTGTAACCGACTGCCAGCAGTCGACCACAGTCTCGGGGACTACACCCAGTGGGTGCACTCAGCGTGCCCCCACCGGTTTGCGAAATCCATTCGCCGTAGTCGAATGACAGAGAGACTGAAATTATAAATCCTAAGGCCGACTGCCAGCAGTCGACCTTAGCCTTGGGGACTACACCCAGCGGGTGCACTCAGCGTGCCCCCGCTAACACGGAGTTTAAATCGACACACCCAGTGGGTGACTACTATAAATTCTGGAAAGAAAAGTTTTTTGATAGCATATCCTAACAGAACAAGTGGTGGTCGACTGACCTGAACATTCCTTTGAAGGGCGGAACTGGCATCGTAAGCTGCCTGGCTCGCATCCCGGATGGTCTTCAACTGCTCCATCATGATCCCTGCCTGGCGTATCGCCTCCTTCGCGGCGCCATCTTGGTCCTCTGGGACGTGGTGCATCGTGAAGAGGGAGGGCTGCAGAGCACTCGTCAGCGGATCTGCGAAGGACACAGTGTGTCGAGTGGTGTTCTCCTCCTCCGCGACCAGAGTCTCAGGCACCGTCACATCCTGGGGCACCCTGCTGGCAGACGCTTTCCTTCTCATTCTGTGCTTTAGTGGTTCCTCGTCTTCATCATCATCAGGGAGAGTGATAACAACATTGGATGGAGCTACAGAAAAGAATCAGAATTAGAGATCATGAGTCAGTCGACTAGAAACGGTGTTAAGAGTATAATACCAGGTTTTGAGGTTGCTACGTCCTCCATCGCATGGTCGTCAGCCCAGGCTGAGGTCTCAGAAGTAGCAGCACTGCAACTCCAAAGAGTCAGTCGACTAACTCCAGCGCCAACCAGAGATAAAGCTCACACAAAACAAGAAGACGTAAGCAATATGATTACCCTGATATGGTGGGGATGGACACCTTCATCTTCGGCAGGTGCTTGGTCGGCTTCGACGGGGCCGCCCTGGGCTGCTTCGGCGCCTTTTCGGTCGGCGCCGGAGAGGTGGTCCGGGGGCGCTTGGTCGACTGAGTAACAGTCGCGACCCCCTCGCTGCGCTCAGTCGCAGGGTCATGGACAAGTTTCGACCGCCTTTCCGAGCGCGGTGGTGCGACCTCCTCCTCCTCCTCCTCTTCCCCATCCTCATCGTCATCATCATCATCGTCATCGTCATCATCATCAGCCTCGGCGGCGTCCGAGTCCCACTCCTCCTCCTGGCTCTCGCCCCCGCTCGCTTCTCCCTCCTCAGTCGGAGCCTGCGCTCCGTTGGGCATCGAGTACAGTTCAGTGAGGGTCTGAGGGACAACAAGACAAAGATCAGTCGACCGATCAGCAGAGAAAGCAGAAATAAAATATGATGAGAATACAACGGGAAGTGGGGCAGACATGCCTTGTTTGGATCACTGTGGCAGTCGAGTGGAGGAATCCTTCTGGCCCCGCGAGGGTTGTCCTTGTTCCCAGTAACAGCGGCCATCCACCTTTCCAGAGTGGCATCATCGACTGCTTCTGGATTGACCCGAGTCACATCCTCAGTCCCACAGTACAACCACATGCAGTGGCTCCGGAACTGGAGAGGCTGGATTCGGCGCCTAAGGAAAACTTCCAGGAGATCCATGCCCGTCACTCCCTCCCGAACCAACTGAACTACGCGCTCCATCAACATCTTCACGTCAGCTTTCTCCTCCGGAATCAGCTTCAGGGAGGAGGGCTTGTTCACTCGGTCCATGGTAAATGGAGGGAGCCCACTCGACTGCCCCGGTGTCGACTCATCCTGGCAGTAGAACCAGGTCGACTGCCATCCTCTGACTGACTCGGGAAATGTCATGGCTGGGAAGGTGCTCTTGTTTCTCACCTGGATCCCCAGACCTCCACACATTTGGACCACTCGGGTTCTTTCGTCGCCTGGACTCGCCTTCTTCACAGTTTGAGAGCGACATGTGAATATGTGCTTGAACAAGCCCCAGTGCGGTCGACAGCCCAGAAAACTCTCGCACATGGACACAAACGCGGCAAGATAGGCGATAGAATTCGGGGTGAAGTGGTGGAGTTGCGCTCCAAAAAAGTTCAAGAAACCACGGAAGAAAATGCTCGGCGGCAAAGAGAATCCGCGGTCGACATGGGTAGCCAGAAGCACGCACTCACCCTCTTCCGGCTGGGGCTGCCACTCTTTCCCCGGAAGCCTTGCAGCTCCATGGGGGATCAGGCCCTCGTTGGCCATGTCGAGGAGATCCTTCTCCGTGATGGTCGACTGGATCCAATCTCCCTGGACCCAGCCTTTCGGCAGGCGGGATCTGGACGAAGACCCACCGCGGCTGGTGGATCTCCCCTTCGCCTTCTCCGTCGCCGACGCCTTCTTCGCGCGCTCCAGTGCCGCCGTCTTCTCCTTGACCATGGCTTCCGGCGGGGCGCGTGAGGACAAGTGGTGCGGAGGCGAGAGCGAGCGCGTTGGGCGGAGACGAAGGAGGCAGAGAGAGAGAATGCTGAGGCACTGTTCAAAAAACCCTCGCCGGGCGCATTTATAAGATCCCTTCCGAGTGGATGACAGGTGGACCCGGCAGATCTAATCATATCCTGGAACTGTTACGCGGGCGGGATACGTGGCGAAGAAAGCGGCGCGGGGATCGAGGCGTCTATGTCCCGTCCCATCCGAACGCCGCGGTCCGCTCCGCTTCGCGCGTTTCCCCAAATTTCGCATCCCGCGGAATCCGCGAACGGTAGATCAGTCTGTCAGGCGCGGGATTTCCTGCGATCCGTCGCTCGGAAATCGACGAAGCCCGAAAGATCACTCGACGAAAGAAAAGAATGGATCGAGTCGACTGAAGACAAGTTGCTCACTATCAACGAAGAGATTCTCTGGTTCAGAACAACGCACGACCAGTGTGCAAAGGTTAATCGGAAACAGCATCAACTCCTCCGTCACTCAAAGCCTCAATCCATTCGGGGGCTAATGATGGAGTCATGTACCTAGGGTAGGGTCACAGACCTGATCTAAGTACCCTGCCCAAGGGCACCCTTAGAAGAGGTCACCTTCCAGTCGACCAACGAGGGATTCACTCGACTGACTTGGAGGACTCGACCACGAAGACTCACTCGACTACCAGGAGGTCAAAAGGCACTCTGCACTGCAACGGCCTGTAGTTAAGTAGACTTTATGATAGTTAAGACACTTTATATGGGACGTTACCAGTAACACCCCGGACTAAATACACCTTAAACCCTTCATTACGTGGGTTGGCTGGGGTCCTGGCGCACTCTATATAAGCCACCCCCCTCCACAGGCAGAAGGGTGCGGCACCCTGTAATTCATATACACATAATCCACTCGACCGCCTCCGGGCTCCGAGACGTAGGGCTTTTACTTCCTCCGAGAAGGGCCTGAACTCGTACATCTCTTGTGTTACAACCTCTCCATAGCTAGGATCTTGCCTCTCCATACCTACCCCCCACTCTACTGTCAGACTTAGAACCACGACACTACTCCCGGTGGGAGTAGGACTCCTCCAGGGCGCGCCATAGGGGCCGGCCCTCTCCCCCTCCTCCACTCCTTTATATACGGAGGAGGGGGCACCCCATAGACACAACAATTGATCTCTGGATCTCTTAGCCGTGTGCGGTGCCCCCCTCCACCATAGTCTTCCTCGATAATATTGTAGCGGTGCTTAGGCGAAGCCCTGCGATGGTAGAACATCAAGATC
Source organism: Triticum dicoccoides (assembly GCF_002162155.2). Classification (NCBI taxonomy): domain Eukaryota; kingdom Viridiplantae; phylum Streptophyta; class Magnoliopsida; order Poales; family Poaceae; genus Triticum; species Triticum dicoccoides. The sequence continues at coordinate 89,258,796 of NC_041383.1, forward strand.
GTCACCACGCCGTCATGCTGACGAAACTCTCCCTCGACACTCGGCTGGATCAGAGTTCGAGGGACGTCATCGAGCTGAACGTGTGCAAGAACTCGGAGGTGCCGTAGTTTCGGTGCTTGATCGGTCGGGCCATGAAGACGTACGACTACATCAACCACGTTGTTCTAACGCTTCCGCTTTCTGTCTACGAGGGTACGTGGACACACTCTTCCCTCTCGTTGCTATGCATCACCATGATCTTGCGTGTGCGTAGGAATTTTTTTGAAATTACTACGTTTCCCAGTAGGTGCGGGTTCAGATGGCCAGAGGATAGAGGTGGGGCTGGGCGTGTCTGATGGTGGCAGCGACATTAGGCCGGATCTGGTCTTGGCGGAGATGGCGGCGACTCTGGCCCGGATCCGAACATGGCGGTGGCGGCGTCCCTTCCGCCGCGGATGACATGCCAGGTAGTGGGTCCTTGAGGCAGCGCTGGTGGCGGCGGATCTCTGGATCCTGCACCCGGGACGTCATAGGACGCGTGTGACGGCTGGAGCTTCCTCCGGCGTCGATGAGACGGGTGTCCAGGACTAAGGGGTACCAACCTAGTTGGCCCACAATCCAAGGGCCGACCTCATGCCCACCAATTTTACAAGGAAGGACTCCGGAGGCCTCATGCTCAGACATGATCAAGACGGACATCGCTGAAGACTTCTTGTGCACTTCAAGGACTACTCCGGCCGTTGGCATGAATCCTCTTAGATGGTAACCGACCATGTGTAAGCCTAGACCCCCCCCCCCTCTCCCCCGGAGCATGCAGAAACCACTTCTTTTCTCACGCTCTCCAATAGCATTCGGAAGAGAATCCCTTATAAGGAGTTCGAACTACTCTCCAACTAGCTATATGGGACTAAACTTTCCACCACACTCATTGTCATATAACCCACATGGACCCTTAGAGATTGTATGAAATTGTTAGGTGGGCCCAAGGCCCGCCGTATATTTCAACAATGTGTTCCAGATATTTACCAAAAAAGGAATAGAGCAACATGCGTGCCAATTATTAGGTACCAAACTCCTCGTAGATATTTCATATACTCCAGCTATTTGTAGTTGCATATATCTAACAATGAAGTTTGTTATCAAGATATATTTATATACCGCATGCTTATTATGATAGTTAATGACACACAATATACACCACATTAATACAACATTCAAAAATTAATCTAAGAAGACATGGAATGTAGTTATTTATTATTTGATCACATTAAAGTTGAATGCATTTAAACACGTTTAAGGCCTATTTTATTAAAAAAATAATTATATTACAAAAATTGTTTAAATTTACCATAATAATTAGTTATCATTGTAAGTTGGAAAATAAGTTATAAACAAGTATTAAACTGTAATATAAATACTGATATTTATTTAACTCGCACCATGACCCAATATTTGTTAGACCGGCCATAACAACTATGCACACGATCCAAACATAAGGGCTAGATGCAAAGTATAGTATGGGAATCAAAAGCAGCGAAGCTAGTTACAAATAGAGATGACCAGCGGTCAAATATTTATTAAAAAAATCACTCATAATATATGTGTGTGCACCTGATCTGAGTTGCGGACGACCTCGGCGAACCACGACACGGAAATATGAATGCATGCAAAGTAGCGAGAAAAGTAAACAACATACACAGGTGGACAGGGTCCATGCAGCTGAATAGTCACTTGAACTCTAAATCGTATCGAGGAAATCAAAGCGCTGAGATCAAACATAACATTGCCAGGTTAGACTCGCTATGTAGCACGTAAAGCCAACGGGAAGTTCAGCACACGATAAAGGAAACATATTCACGATCGGAATCAAACCTCACATGCTTACAATGATAAAAATAAAAAAAATCATAATAATGAAGTTTTAAGAAAAAATGAATTAATGGCATTGGTATTACACTTTAAGTATTAAAATAAAATATTAATACAAATAATGACAAAATTTGCACACAAATTATAAGGAAATTATTTTTTATAATATGCAAAAAATAATCATATAATAGTGGATTTTTGGCAAAAAAAAGAATTTTCTGAATTAGAAATGAATTAGTGTCATTGATATTGCCGAGATACAAAATGAAATGAGAACTAAAAAAATCAAAATAATGAAGTTTTCTAAGAAAGAACAAATTAGTGGCATTAGTATTACCCTTCAAGAAGATAGGGAATAAATGACAAAATTTGCACATAATTTAAATAGATGTTGCCCTTTTTATAATGTAAAATAATAAGTATATAATAGTGGAATTTCACACAATTATTTTTCTAATAACTAATGAATTGGTGGCATTGGTACTGCCCTTAAAGAAGGAAAATGAAATAAATACTAAAATAAAATTAAAGTAATGAAGTTTTTGAGGAAGGATGAATTAGTGACAGTGATAATATGGTTTATAAAAAGAAAGAAAGTAAAAAAACTAAAACAAATCGTTACAACTTTTGCATACTATTTACATAGAAATTCCGTCTTTGTATAATATGCACGAATAAGCAATGTAATAGTGAAAATTTCACGCAAAAAAGGTTGGTAAGAAGCAATGCTTTGGTTGCATTGGCACTACCCTTAAACAACAAAGAAAATAATTTGATGCTAAAATAAAAGATTAAAATATTAAAATTTTGTAAGACAAAATGAATTAGTGGCATTGGAGTTACCCTATCAGTAGAAAGAAAACGAACAACTAAAATAATTAATGAGAAACTTCGCATACAAATTTGCCAAGAAATAGCGGCTTCTTATAATATGCAAGAATAAGCGAGTAATGTCTTAAAACGACCAACTACTACTTCATCTCGGATCCAAATCCAGACGCGGAGTCATCCGGATCGGTCTCAAAGTTTCCATCGACGTAACCCTTTACGATGAACTCTATGTTTGAATTTGATGTTTGAACTATATTGAGATGAAGTAGTAGTTGGTCATTTTAAGAATTTTACATCTTCGTTTTGAACTATTTGTTGGAGTTGCTCTTTTACATCTTCAATTTGAACCATCTGTTAGAGTTAAGCCTTTTTCGAAGATGTGAAAAAGTATTTTTTGATGATGTAAACTTTTACATCACGGATTTGGAGCACCAAAATATTCATGATCTATTGAAGATACTCTAAAGCACGAAACTAAACCAAATCTGTTTGATTCAGAATATCAACTCGGAAACCACTCGCAACGCCAACTCATATGGAGAAGTCAGAGGCACAAGTTGCGGGTTGTCATTGACACGACCCCCTAGCTCCCACCAATGCACGTGCTGCCACTCCAACGAACTCATTCCTTTTCAGCACAGCTGTCGGGCTCATCACAGCATGCTCAACTCAACCGCAGGCAGCTAGAGTACGTGTTGTACTACCACCACACCGATGACAACCTGGCGGGGCGGCCGATTGCTCTGGCTTGCGTGCTGCCACGTCTAACGCGCCCAGCTCCACCTGTCCCCTCACTTTCCAGCTCACAGCCTACAGTTGTAGCGCAATTCCTTCCGTCCACCGACGTGGCTGCGCGTGGGCTTCGATGGCACGACACCCTGGCGCTTACTGGACCATGCCTTACTCGCCAAGAACATCTCCTTTTACAAGTTTGTCTCTTTCAAATTAGTGCTGGCTTGCTCTAGCGTCAGTTGCAAGGTCTTGTGTGGGAATGAAGGCGACTTGTTGGAGAAGCCAGCTAGAATCTCCCGGCACACTTGTTGGAAAAGCCAGAAACTCCATGCACGCCTCTTCTTTTTCTTTTTAGCTGTGCACGCCTGTTCCTTCCACAATTACCAGTATTACACTGTACTCTTAGAATCCCATTACTCTGCACTATCGCTCCAATAAAAGCGAATTCTAACAATTAGCAACCTTAGAGTGTCTACACCCGGTCACCTCAAACCTACCTCGAAACGTTCGAGTGGTCGTCCTGTCACAATTTTTTGACCCAGACGCCTCCCTCAAACGGTCCACAAACATCCCGGCTGACTGACACCCTCATATCCAACCACTATATGGGGCGGACATGAAGCACCAGGCGCGTTCGGACACATCCGTCACGTCGGACCCAGCCCACGCTGGCCAACCCGACCCCATATAAAATCCTTCCTATCCGCTCGTCGGACCAAATCGTAACCACTTCACTCCCCAATCTGTCACCCAAACTCGTCTCCGGTTTCTTCCGATCGTCTCCGGCATGGCAGGCAGCGGATCCGAGTTTCACCTTCAGATCCGTCGATCCCGAACTCATCCCATGCGGCCTCGAGGAGGAGATGGTCGCCCGGCTTGCACTCCGCCGTGCCCGGGTGCACGCCTGCACTCGGACTCCGTCTATCAGGAATCCATTGTGTCTGCCCAAATGACGCATGGATCCGGCCGTAGCTGCCTCGCCGAAGGCCGTGCGGTTCGTCCAGCGTCCAAATGCGCTGGTGGACGCGCAACCCCTTCGGTGACGCGCCGATATTCGGGACGCACCATCGTCCCACGAGGCCATGGCATGGTGTGCCCGTTGTGCAAGGCACCAGGCGCGGGAGGCGGCGGCGGACGTTGGGGAGGCGGAGTCGCATTCTCCGGCGCCCGTATGGCACATCAGTCCGGACGCCACAACCGCATCGTGGTGGACTTTGGCGTCTCATCCCCGGACGAATTCGTCATCGATCTGACGTCCACCGGCACCGTTCAGTTTCTGGTCTCCGACAAGAAAGAGTAGCACATGGGAGACAGCGGCGCCTTGAGTCCCGTGAGCTGGATTCTGTCTCATGCCCTACCCTACCTTGCCGGCGACCGGACCAACACTCTGGGGAGCGCATCCAGCCGCCGGACACGGCTAGGGCGAAGCTGGGTGAGCGAGGATTGTAACCGGACGAAGTTCCTGTCAAAGATCGATGGGTTGCATGTAATAAGATTGATTAGAGATATCTAATTTGAGGTATTCGAATGCGGAATGTGTTTTTTGAGGGGTGGTCGGTCACAGTCCGCCCGTGAACGTTTGAGAGGTCGGATTTACCAAGTTCGGCGGTAGTTTGTAGATGCTCTTAATAACCAAAGCTATGTCGTGCATGTTAGTGCAAAGAATTTCAAAAACGATGCTTCCCCTCATTTATTCTTTTCTTAGTTATTTTTTTTTTGCGGGGAGAGTACTCCTTAACACGAGCAGAGGCCGCCAGTCATGCACGCACGCAGCGTCCACCTCTTTAGACTACTCAAAGTGAGAGTAACATAAGTGATAACATCATCTGTCCCCCAGCGGCGCCCTCTGATTCCCGTCGTACTACTGCCAGAATTCTCTGGTCCAGTCTGTTAAGCAACCAACCCACCAAATGGTAATCATCGTCGTCTCCGTCACCACGTGAATGAGTCCATCCATCATCTGCACCTGCCTCTCAGCCAAAGCTGGAGCCGTCATATGCTAATCAAGCTCAAGCGTCCGTGACCAGTTAACAATCGTTGGAAGTACACAACATCTGCGACTCCACAGTAAGTACTGAATTAGGGGTGGTAAAAAACGGCTCACTCGGACGCTGCACTGCAGTGCCAAAGTCTGCAGCCGGAAAAGGCACAAGCGGACATAAACGTGGCGGCCGCGGCTGACAGCGACCTCACTGGACAACAACAGGATTAAGATGACGATGGAGGGAGACAATGACTTTACTCGTCTGCGCTATGCCTCTGCCGCCGTGTCGGCCCGCGCGCGCGTGTCATCCTCCGTGACCGAATATGCATGGCCGCCTGCCATTGCCATTGCCATGCCACCACACTTCTTCTTCAGGCTTTTGTGAACATCAGCCTTTTGGCACCACCATCTTCAAGCCATGCATCTATTCTTGGGCGAAGCAAATTACATGACGAGCCCACTCTCCACAGTTTACGAGCTCACTACCACTTCCGTGTCTGAGGCGTGAACGTGTGCATGCGTCATGAGATAAAAAAGGCAGGCAGAATAGGCAAATTTGACAAATTTGATTTGTGGACGAAATCAAATCACAGAATGAACTGTCCATGAAACTATTTCACACGGCTGACCTTTTTATGTGACGCACGACAGGAAGGCGTCATACTATACTGTGCAACGCCTCACAGATAGGCGCTACACGCCTGGCCAGCGTTGCATCCCAGACTGCCTAAAAATTGCTAAGTCAATGTGCAGAGCCTAAGAGCTAGGCGCTGCACTGTATAGTGTGGCGCCTAGCTCTCTGGCGCTGCACACTGACTTAGTAATTTTTGGATCACACGGGTGTGACGCTGGCCAGGTGTGTAGCGTCTATCTGTGAGGCGTTGCACAATGTAGCGTGACGTCTTCGTGTCGGGCGTCACACAAAAAAGTCAGCCGCATGAAATAGTTTTACGGGCAGTTCATTTAATGATTTGATTTCGTCCATAGATCAAATTTGTCAATTTTACCCGCAGGACACGAAACCGTAAACTGTAGTACCAATGTTTGCAGTGCCATAACGGGAATGAATGGTTTCTTACCACAGATCACAGTGCACGCACCAATCTTCGTAGAATATTATACTACTATTTCTCATTATCAGAAAGCAGGCAAGAGCTAACCATATACAATATGCACAGAAGTACTGATGAATACTCCCTCCGTTCCTAAATATAAATATTTATAAAGATTTTATTATGGACTACATACGAAGTAAAATGAATAAATGTACACTCTAAAATGCATGTATATACATCCGTATATGGTCCATAATGCAATCTTTACAAAGACTTATACTTAAGAACTGAGGAAATACATACATACATATAGCATGGACCATACAGGCATGCAGGCCGTCGTGCCCTTAGCTACGTTTGACATTCTTTGCAATTCTAATGCAACCACTGCAGAATCTGTCAGGCACCAGCAACACTATTAGGTCGTCCCAGACCTTTAAAACCTCCTTGTTAGAGCATCTCCAGCCGCGCTCTCAACAGGTCCTCCCTAAGAATTTTTTCCGCGCCGACGCCGAAAAAACGGCTCAGTCGCCTCCTCAGAAGCCCGTTTTTCGCCGGCTCGGACCGAAATTGGTGCTGGCGGACCCAGGCAGAACCCGACGCCCTGGGGGGCGCCTGGGGCGCCGGCACAAGCGAAAATGGACGTGTGGGTCCGCCCTGTCGGCGAGTCGAGCGCCTCTTCCCGCTGTTTCTTCCCGCTTTTCCCCCACTTCCCTCCCATTTGCCCCTTTCCTCCCGTCATTCTCCCTCCCGCTCGCCTCCCAGCCGGCCGCCATGCCACCGAAGAAGTACGCCGTCCCCGGCGCCGCGGCAACCGCGACGGCCTCCGTCACCCAGCCGAAGCAGGGGAAGCTGAGGGCGCCGCCGTCCAAGCCGCCGGGCATGTCAAACGCCGATTGGAGGGTGGAAGTACAGCGACGGGAGGCCGTCACCGCCGACCGACGGAACAGGGCCCTCACCAAGAAGGCCCGTGACAACGCGGCGCGCGCGGCTACGGGCGCCGCTGCCGCTGACCAGGCCGAGGCCGAGGCGGCTCGCGCGGGGATGGTGAATCCCCCCGGCAACCATGCGCAGTACGCGCCCTGGGGCCAGCAAGGCGTCGGGTCTCCGACGCCGCAGCCATGGGGTCGCCGGGCAACGCCGACGGGGACGCACACGATGGGTTCAACCCGAACGTCACTTTCCCCATGGCCACCCGGCCCAGCGCACGCCCTCGCCCGCCTTCACCGGCGTGCAGTACCCTCCATACAACTACTCACCACCCGCGTACGCACCACCCGCGTACGCATCCTCCCCGACGCCCCCTCTCCGCCGTTGCGCACTGCCCTTCTCTCACCTCGGCAGCGCCGACGAGACCGAGGCCGACATGGACGACATCATCGCGGAAGGTTCCGCCGCGGCCGCCGCGTCTCCCGGGTTCACCGTGGACGAGACGGTGGATCTTAGCGGCGGCATGGATGGCGAGCTCGGCTACGTCTACGACGACGAGGAGCAGGAGGAGCAGGACGAGGAGGACGAGGAGGAGCCGGCGAGGAGGCGCAAAAAGAAGAAGGTGCCGGCCAGGCCAGAGCCGCGCATCAAGTGGGCGTCCAAAGAGGAGGAATGCCTCGCCGAAGCATGGAATGTCGTCTGCCTCGACCCGACCAACGGCGTGAACCAGAGCATCGAGACGTACTGGGCGCGCATCATGGCCGAGTTCGACGAGCGCAAGCTCGTCGACCCCACTTCAAAAGCGTCTACATGCAGCGCGGGACGAAGGCGATGGCGAAGCATTGGGGGGCGTATCCATGGGGCGTACAACAAATGGCATGGGGTCATCGAGGAGGTCGCCAGTCGCCCGGAGAGCGGCGCCAGCATTGAGGATCAGGTATGCCACGCCGGTCTCCCGCCTCTTTTCGCCGTTCACTCGCCAACTGTTTGTTCGTCCCCGCGCAGTTGCTGCATATGTTCGACCTGTATCAGTAGGGCAATAGCGACCTCCACGTCTACAAGCGCATCAACAAGTGCGACAAGTGGGCGGAAGTCCGGCGCACCCTCGAGAAGGCCAAGGAGACCTACAAGCCTGACGCGCCGGCTCCGGGCGCGTCAGATGGGCGGCCGGACGACAACAAAGGTGCCAAGAAGGGGAAACACGCCGACACGACCACAGCTCGCGTGCAGGAGTCCATCCAGCACTGCCTCGCCGACGCACAAGTCCGGGCCGCCCTTCGTGAAGAGAAAACCGAGGCGCGCTGGTCGGCGTTGATGTCGACCAGCGCCGTCAAGCTCGACCTACTCCGGACCAACGTCGCCGCAAAGAAGAGGAACACCGACCTGGCTTTCTTGCTGGGCGGGGCGGACATGCTCCAGAGCACCGACGAGGCGGTCAAGACGTGGTACAGGGCGCATGTTGGCCTCATCCTGGACCAGCTTCCCTCGACGACGACGCCCACGCCCACGACGCCCACGCACACGCCTACGCCGCCGCCAAGCCCGACCGCTGATGCCGCCGAGACTGCCCGCAGCACAGAAGCCACGCCGCCAAGCACAGAGGCCCCGTCAAGCCCGCGCACGCTGACTCCGACGATGCCGGAGGCCGACCTCGCCGCCTGATGCGCGCTTCCATCATTTCCTCCTTTTTTGTACGCCAAACATTTCATCCGGCCGCCGATCTAGGCCGCTTGATCGCCGGATTGTGGCGTCTATTTTGGACACGGGAACGAATATGTTTGAATTTGCCGTGGCTGGGGGGACGGCTGGGGGCGTGACTGGGAGCTAGGCCGGCCCCAGGGGCCGAACTAGCGCCGGCTCACCCCGAGGCCGCGATTTTTCTACGCCCTGGTGGGCCGAACGGCTGAAGATGCTCTTAGCGTACCTCCGATGGCCTACAGCCATGCAAAGATTCAACCACCACTAATCCACTACGAACCACGATCGATCATACCCAAGCATACGTCACAGGGACTATGTCTATATACAAATCCGCGGCATCCAACCTGTAAGACAGGAAATATTCAACGTCCAAACTACATGCACGATTCACTGTTCAGCATCAGCTTATCTTAGCCACTGCACATACCTGTAAAACTACTGCTGCTGCTATACCTGTGTCTGATGCATAGTTTGTGCTAGTAAAGTATGGACAGATGGGACCCCTGCTTGTTCCTGCTGGCCACTCGCAGGCACAGCCTTGAAGCGCTCAACCGTATTTTACAGCTTCAACACGGAGCACCGAATGCATGGTTTGGTAGTCGTATCTCACTTACCGAGTAAATTAGGATCACTTGCTAATAGGATACCCTGTATCCAGTGCAATAGTTTTCCAAGAATTTAGACCAATAGTGAGAGATGATGCTTAGTGCTGGGCCACATTACATGCAGTCAATCCCTTACAATTATCAGACTTAAGGAATTGTCAAGGATCCCTAGGATACCCTATCCCACATATGTTTCGTACATCATCTTGTGGTCTTGTTCAGAGAACCAGATACCACTACTAACTAACTGCAACAGTATTAAAGCCACAGTGGGCAAGTATGTGGTCATCCCCACCGCAAGTGCCACAAGTACTCCCTCCGTCTCGGTTTATAGAGCGTGCACGTAGTTTTCGGTCATTAATTTAACTAGCTAAATATGAGTTATATATCACCAAAAGTATATCATTAGATTTTTAAGTGGATACAGTTTCTAAACATATATTTTGCATCAAATATAATACATATTTAGCTAGTTAAAATGTCAACCTAGAACCAGGGGCGAAGGCACGTTATCTCTTCCGGTGTCATTGGCACCGGGTAAATCTTGTGTTTACCTTGTACACGGTAGTCTTTTGGATTGGACACCTGTAACTTTTTGACCTGGACACCGGCCAGCCCACCAATAGACACCAGGCATAGCAGCCGATCTAGGTAAATGCCCACTCCAAACCGATCGATGATTAATCGATCCCTGTACATGCGCCTGTTGAGAAAAAGCTATCGATCTAATTAATTGATCCCCAATACGCCTGTACGTGTGCCTATTCTGTTGCTCGTCCGCTCGGCTTGTTCGCCCTCGGCACTTCTCCGCCGCCGCACTGCCAATCGCCGGCGCCCAGTCGCTGGTTCGTCCTGGTTGTCCATTGAAGCGTTCAAGCATCGCTAGCCGGCCGCCTCTACCCTCGCCCACTGAGAGTTTGTTGGAAATTTGAGGTACGTCTCAACTCCGCACTTGGCAATTGCCGATCTCTCCCAAATCTGAAATCTCTGTGTGTAGGAATTTTAATTTTTTATATTTCAGGTTTCTAATTGTTTGGCTAGGGTTTTAAAATTTAGAGTTATTATAATTGAGAACAGGTCGCTGTGATTCACATCTAACCAGGGGAGGATTATTTCAGCGAGAACAACAAAGCACAATGTTGAGTAAGTTTAACTCCCTAATCGTATTGTTCAATCAATATGTTATATTTATTTCTCACCAAAAACATATATTTTGTTTATTGTTTCTATTCTTGCATATGCAAACACAAATAATGTAACTCCATACATTTTTGCTAACACAATGATAATTATTAACAGGAGAATTTATGGAAAGGTTTCTTAAAAAAAATGAAGTCCTCGACACAAGATGATATAGCTACCCCATCACATGAACCAGTTCATTTTGGTAAGAAATCTCACTGCCATATAATTTGTGTTGTTGGTTGTGTTATTTTCCGTTCCATAATATAAGGTGTATTGATTTCCGTGCAAATCAACCATTTGAATGTTTAACCAAGATTGTACAATAAAATAAAAACATCTACAAAACATAATAGATAAAATATGAAACTATATTTCTTGAAGGAATCAAATGATATAAATTTCATATTGTGGATATTGATATACTTTTGTAAAAACTCGGTTAAACATGCACTCGTTTGACTTTAGAAAAAAAAATACACCTTATATAAAGGAATGGAGTATATACTATTGCTTGGTGTCTATCCTTGTATATATGATGAGCATGTGGACACCGGGACATTTTTGTTCTGGATTCGCCCCTGCCTAGAACGACGCGCATGTCTTATAAACCGAGACGGAGGAAGTAGACATAGTCCTTAACATTAAAAACTTTATTTTGAACTCCCATGTACCTATTTAGAGCAACTCCAACGCGCCGGCCCAAATTATCCTTGCGTGTCCATTTGGATCGAAATAGACACAAATTGCGGCCCAACGCGCTGACCCAAACGGATGAGCGTCCGTTTTTTGTCCGTGTGCGACCCATTCCAGGCCAAAATTTGAGCATGATTTGTGTCAGGGCGGACGGGCGCGCCACCCGCCCTTGTCCTCCCCTGGCACGTCAGTCGGTGGCACATCCACCACCATTTTTCAGTCCTTTCTCAAAACCCTCCCGCCCGCTCGCCATGACCGACGCGCCGAACCGCCGCCGTCAGCCGCGCCTCCACCGTCAACAAGCCTCGCATTGCGTGCAAAAAGGCGTGGCCGACCAAGAAGACGGAGTTGATGGATGCGCAGCGGGCCGTTCAGTCGGCAAAGAGGGCTAGTCGGAGGAAGGTGCAACCTGACAAGGCGGAAGCCTTGGCCGCCGCCGTCCTCGCCACCGCCACCCAATAGGATGCCGCCAACGTGGAGAAGAAGGTGCTCTCCATTGCTGCCATGCAGCGCGCCCTCCTTTACCTAGGGTTCGACAACGTCCCATCCCAGAATGGGCTCGTCGCTGCCGCCATGGCCGCGGCTAGCACGGGATCATCGGCGGTCTGTCCACCACGGGCTGAGTCACCGCACACGTCCACCACACCGCAAACGCCTGGCTTCCATCACCAGCCACAAGCCTCTGTTTGCGTCGATGGAAATGGTAAGTGAACTTTCTTCGCAAACGGTAGAGGCACGGACCGAATAAATGAAGTTTGAGTGGTAGGACTCGCTGAAATAGGATCGTATTTTATCTTTCTTATCAATTCCTAATTATGAGAATGAAACAAATTCAAGCCCAGTCAAAAACATATTGGGAAAAAATACTTCTAACATGAATATGTTCCCATGCAATTGTGAAGACTTCTTGACAGTGTCTCGATGGAACAACATGTTCTTCTTGAATACATTGATTTAAGGACAAAGATTATTATGTAACTCCCGTAATTTCTTCATAGTGGCTCTGTTCCATGCCTCATTTCACATTCATTCCTCCATTCATCTCTTCAATTAAAATTTATTACTTCCAGTTCTAAAAAGCTAAGAGAGAAGCTATCTCGACGTGGGGCAGCATTTGGTTTCATGCTTTTGGCCACCTTGATGCCTTAAGCCACTCTATCATACCTCCAAGTTGTTGAATTTTGGTTAAGCGAGGGACCAAAATATGTAGTCAACTTTATTTTGATAGTAGCTTGGAGTGTTAGAAATATGACTACGAGAATGCTAAAATCCTGTCGACTGGTGGTTTGCATCAGATCCGCACGGACGCGTTGCCATCCGATCAAAATCCAACGATGTGCGATCGCTTTAGCAGTTTGATCTGAGACAGCGCTAGCCGTTACTGTTTCTTCTCGTCGCTGACAAGCGGGCCCGGCTAAAACCGCCCGTATCACCCAATTACCACGATCTCCACTATCCCTTCTCCTCCTTCACCCGCACTACTTCTCCCCCACTCCCTGGCTGAGGTTTCGATTTGCCATCGTCTCGCTCCTCTTTCCCTCATCCGCAGCAGTTTCTGGCGGTGGCGTGGTCCGATTCGCGGCGGACGGCGTCTGAATCTGCAGTGAGGAACGCATTTCCCCATCCCCTTTGTCTTCCTATTTTGCTCCGCCGGTGTGTTTCCGTCATTTCGCCGTTGAGTTTTGGCGTACGGAGCCTCCGAATCCGGTCGGTTGCTGAACCCATTAGGTTTGATTAGGTTAGTTTAGGCCGGCTTCTAGATTCTGAATCGGCAGTGAGGAACGCATTCCCCACCCCCTCTATTTTCGTGTTGCTCTGCCGGCATGTTCCGCCATTGATTTTTGGTGCTCGGACCATCCGAATCCGGCGGGTTGTTCTTCCAATTAGGTCAGATTAGGTCGCCTTCTAGTTTCCTTTGAAGATGGCTGTGAAATTTGGTTCAATTTTGTGCATAATCGGTCTGCTGATGGGTGTCGATAGGTTTTCGTGGTGGATAAGCATGGTCGGTTCTACTATGGATTTTCCCATCCGTCTTTTTTCTTTTGGTAGTGTTGTGGATGTGGATTTTTAGGTCATGCAATAGTGTTTGGTGTTTATAGATTTTAGGATGTGCATTAGTGGTTGTTGATTTGAACAGTAACCCTAAGTTCATCCTCAAAATGTTGTTATGTCGGCTTTGTTTGATGTGTTCTGTCTATCAATTAGGCTTGTGATGTTGTAATTACCATGTTTACAATGCTTGAATTACTGGTGTTGTTTGATCTATTTAATTATCATGATGAGGGTGTTGAACTTACCAATGACATGTCACTCAAATTACCAGGTGCTGAAACACTGCTATTTTTATGACTAGTGTTGTTTATGTGCCTAAATTTCCAGTTGGTCGGTAATTTTGAGCGGTGCAATCGCGCTCTGATTACCAATTGTTTTTCAAGCAGCTACATTCACATTAGGTTGTGTTTTTGGACTGCATCCCCATGATTTTTATGCTTTATGCTTTTCTTTTTAGATATCCCCAATGATGATGTGCGAGCAGTTACCATTATCATGTTACCGTACTTACCAGTATTTTTCTAGACTAACTACATGTAGCACAATGATCATTTCTTATTCGATGGTCTGGTAGTTTTTTGTGTGCTTACAAGCATCATTTTTGTGATTATTAATGACCATGTGTCAATGCCAATTTTATCAAGGGTAAATTGGTTGTACATCATCAAATTGATGCCGCCTTTCTCACTTATCAATATATTTGTGACTCAGTTATCAGTTGCAACTGATAACTGATAACTGAGGCACAAATGTATTGATAAGTGAGAAAGGATGACAAAATTTCTTTCGAGAAACTACCGGTAATCTATATCTATGTTTTCAGTTCCCACACTGCTTGCAACTGCATTTTCTTTTCATTGATTTTTTGTTGTTACTTATCTGACTTGTCACTACATTTTTTTCCAGTTGAAGTCTAAGTTTGGCATGAATTTATGTCTGTTTGGAGGTCTGGAAGGTCTTGATAAGTTTATGCGCGTTCATGCTGCCCCAAACTGCAGTGAGGAGGTGTGCATGTAACCTTTTTTTTTGCTATTTTATGTTTTTTCATAGGCTGATAACTTGTTTGTTGCACTCAATGTGGTAACTCTCTTTTGATGTCAACTTTACACTCTTTAATAATGCCATCAGATATTGTTCTTTGTTTCCAATGTGGCATATGCTCTATAAAGCATAATAATTTTGTTGCAACTTTGTGATAATTCTTATTGTAATGCCTTGATAACTTTGTTATGTGAATCTCATGCCATCATGCTTTTTTTAATGACAACATATGTTCTCACATATCTTGATAACTTGGTTGCATTCATGTGATGATTCTTTTTGTAAAGCCTTTGATAACTTATGTTTTTGCTGATATCTAATTGTGCTATTTTAGCTTTCTTGTATATTGTTCTTCATTTTCATGTGACTAAATATTTGTTAAATCATGAATACATTCATGAATACATACATGTGTTCTTCATTTGTTTTTGCTATTGTTCATGTGTGTGCTTTTTGTGAACTCCTGATAACTTTTGTTGCATTTTGGTGATAACTTATTTTTTTTGTTTTTTTTGCATTTTTTCTATTGAGCAGAAATTGGCCAAATCTACTCAAATAGTTGCTCGATCCACGTCCGCCATTGCTGGCATAATAAGCGATCTTGTGTAATCATTCACCGCTTTGGATGATGAGGGCCATTCAGATGCCTCCCGTAAGCTAGATGCTGGATTGAATGTTCTTTCTTCCGCTACTCGTATGACGGCAATTACCATGCGCTCATCGCAAGGTAGGCGGACAGAAAGCCGTAGAAAGAACATTGCTGATGATTCTGATAGCGAGTACCACAAAGGCAATGGCGCTGATTCTGATGCTGACTGAGATGATGATGATGGTGGTGATGATATGGATTATCGAATTGTTCATCGTTGCAGCAAGGATCCTTTCGTTGCTTTAGGCAGTGGTACTGCAGATGTAGCTATGGGCAGCGGGCCAGCTGATGATGACACCACACATCTGGATGATGCAATTGTCAAAGCTCATGAGAGCACAACACCAAACATTGAAGGCACGCATGTCCGCATTGTCAATGAGGACCTTAATGAGTCTCAGATCATGCTCACTGGCATCTCTCACACAACATCAGTCAGATCAGGTGATGGAGGGCTTGGCCAACAAGATCTGACAGACACGCAAGCTGAGGCGGCCACTGAATATTCTGTCAAGCGGTGTGGTTCTTAGCTTCTGAAAAATTTGGCATACCAGAGGCGCAAGAAACTGAGGCTACCATCACCCCCTCTGCCCCCCCCCCGGTCCAGCTTCACCAACTGTGCCGCTCCGTCCAACTTCACCAGTTGTGCCCACCAGCCCATCGCAAAGGCCATCTTCACCAAATGCACTGTCAGCAGCTGAAATTCATCTACATGTGAAGAAAGTTGTGGTCCAGGAGCTTGGTATACATGTGGCTGAAAAGGGAACTGGTGTCGACGTCCCACTATCCACCATGCGGAAGGAGGCTCCACGCAGGTGAATGATTTTTTCCATGGTTTTTTTATCAATGTTGTGCCTGATACAACAGGGTAAATCCAGTTGTTTGAGTATGGTAGTTTGGGTAGTTTCATCCTGATAATTAGCTTGCTCATATTTTTTTAGCACATTCTCTCCATTTTTTTCTCATTAACCTTGTTTTCCCTTGCAGGGCACCTGGCAAACAAGCTGCTGTTGCTAAGGATTCAGTGACTGCACCAGTAAAAATGTATTCACATTCTTTTTCTACGGCTCTTACTTTCGTTTATGTTCAGTAGTTCTTTGTTGTTTTCATGTACTATTTTTGATGTGCACTGAATCTATAGTTAGGTTTACACCTACCAACACGCTGGTAATTTTTTTCTTATTGTCTCGTTATCTTTTTTGATGAACATTGATAACTCAATTAGGCCTCTCTGATAATTTACACTTACCAGGCTTGGTAACTGTTTTGTGCTTGTAACATTTGGTTTTTTTTCATGCAGTGCACCTATGAAACAAGTTGCTATTGCTAAGGCTTCGCCAAGTGTATCAGGAAAAAGGTATTTATAGGCCTTTTTTGTTTGCATTTCCCCAGTACATTCTTATTCATTGCACCAAGTTATTTTCTGTAAATAGTTATACAAAACAAAATGCTGGTTTTTTTGTTCATATCATTTGATAACTTTATATTGCTAGTCCTTGATAATTTTGTATTTTTTTCCTGGAAGTTATTTACACCTAAAGTATGTGACAATTTTTTTGTGTTGGTAACATGTGGTAACTTAAGTTTAACAACATGTGTAATCTACTACTACCCTTGTGTACACATATTTCAGCCGTTCAAAAGAGAAAATCGTTGTGAGAAAGGTGCAATTCGCCAAGACCAGATCTTCTCCACGACTAAGGGCAACATTGTCACACACAACAACATCGCAGACAACAGAAGTTATCCATCTTGATGAATCGCCCACGGCGACGTCTCCGTCTGCGGTCAAAGTACTTGATGCGATGGGTGGTTCGTTAGCTTCTGATAAAGCAGCAGGAGCTAGCTTGGGCGAATCTGATGCTGTTGCAGCGACATCCGCTGGTGTGTCTACTGACCCTGTAGTTCAGCTGGCTGCAGCGGCCACTATTACTGTTGTTGTTGAAGATATCGCCAACGCGGCTGAGGTTGTTGAAGGTGAAGATGAAGTCGTTGCCAATGTAGGGCATGATGAAGGTGAAGCTATAGGTTATTTCTGACTCCCATCGCCTCTTTTTCTTGTATGTAGTGATGATTTATGTTGACGATGTGTTTCAATCTTTTTCCGTTCGTGTCAATGAAGAAGTGTGGGACGTACCCATTCAATATGCCTATTGATACGACAATAGCTGAAGGTCAAGAGCATGATGCCCAGAATCCTGCGGTAACCAAAAATGTCAATGAAGAGAAAGCAGCCTCAGGTTGGTAACTTCACTATTTTTTGTTGATAACTTGTTTGTTTAAGCCTTGATAACTCATGCTAATGTTCTGATGTTAACAAATACAATGTCCATTTCATGTTTTATCTGATGCATTTTTTCCATTTTGTGTGTTACTTTTGGTGTTTATTTTCAATAGTTGACCCTGTGTTGGAGTCGAGCACCCCTGGAGCTGGAAAAGACGCCGATGGTGATTTTACACTACCCAGCTGCTCTCTTGGGCTTGATGCCATCTTTGGTGCGAGTCCACAAGTGCCACCATCGACCGAAGCATCTCCAACGGTTCAAGCTGCACCAGCATTGGCTCCTACGGGTCAAGTTGCACGTCCATCACCAAATTCTTCAGCGGCGGCGGCCTGTGCTCAAGTACCACCTGCAGCACCAAAAGCATTGGCGGCGGCTCCATCGGCTCAAGTACCACCAGCAGCACCAGAAGCATTGGCGGCGGCTCCATCAGCTCAAGTTCCACCTGCAGCACCAGAAGCATCGGCGGCGGCTCCATCGGCTCAAGTAGCACCATCAGCACCAGAAGCATCGGTGGCGGCTCCATTGGCTCAAGTACCACCTACAGCACTAGAAGCATCGGCGGCGGCTCCATCGGCTCAAGTTCCACCTGCAGCACTGATATGTCTCCGTCGTATCTATAATTTTTTATTGTTCCATGCCAATATTATTCAACTTTCATATACTTTTGGCAACTTTTTATACTATTTTTGGGACTAACATATTGATCAAGTGCCTAGTGTCAGTTCCTATTTGTTGCATGTTTTATGTTTCGCAGAAAACCCATATCAAACGGAGTCCGAATGGAATAAAAATGGACGGAGATTTTTTTTTAGAATATTTATGATTTTTGGGAAGAAGAATCAATGTGAGACGATGCTCAAGTGGCCCAGGAGGCAGGGGCGCGCCCCTGGCCCTCGTGGCCACTCCGTAAGGCGGTTGGTGCCCTTCTTTCGCCACAAGAAAGCTAATATCCGGATAGAAATCATGTCCAAAGTACAACCGAGTTGGAGTTACGGATCTCTGGGGATATAAAAAACGGTGAAAGGGCAGAATCAGGAACGCGGAAACAGAGAGAGACAGAGAGACTGGTCCAATTTCGGAGGGGCTCTCGCCCCTCCCACGCCATGGAGACCATGGACCAGAGGGGAAACCCTTTTCCATCTAGGGAGAAGGTCAAGGAAGAAGAAGAAGAAGAAGGGGGCTCTCTCCCCCTCGCTTCCGGTGGCGCCGGAACGCCGCCATGGGCCATCATCATCACCGCGATTTACACCAACACTTCCGTCATCTTCACCAATATCTCGATCACCTTCCCCCCTCTATATTCAACGGTCCACTCCCCCGCAACCCGTTGTACCCTCTACTTGAATATGGTGCTTTATGATTCATATTATTATCCAATGATGTCTGAGTAGATTTTCGTTGTCCTATAGGTAATTGGTGAATTGCTATGATTGGTTTAATTTTCTTGTGGTTATGTTGCTGTCCTATTGTGCCCTCCGTGTCGCGCAAGCGTGAGGGATTCCCGCTGTAGGGTGTCGCAATACGTTCATGATTCGCTTATAGTGGGTTGCTTGAGTGGCAGAAGCATAAACCCGAGTAAGGGGGTTGTGGCGTATGGGATAAAGGGGACTTGATGCTTTAATGCTATGGTCGGGTTTTACCTTAATGATCTTTAGTAGTTGCGGATGCTTGCTAGAGTTCCAATCATAAGTGCATATGATCCAAGAAGAGAAAGTATGTTAGCTTACGCCTCTCCCACATAAAACTTGATATCGGTCGAGTAAAGTAGTCAATTGCTTAGGGACAATTTCACAACTCCTACCACCACTTTTCCACACTCGCTATATTTAATTTATTGCTTCTTTATCTAAACAGCCCCAACTTTTTATTTACGTGCTCTTTATTATCTTGCAATTCTATCCAACAACACCTACAAAGTACTTCTAGTTTCATACTTGTTCTAGGTAAAGCGAACGTCAAGCGTGCGTAGAGTTGTATTGGTGGTCGATAGAACTTGAGGGAATATTTGTTCTACCTTTAGCTCCTCGTTAGGTTCGACACTCTTACTTATCGAAAGAGGCTACAATTGATCCCCTATACTTGTGGGTTATCAAGACCTTTTTCTAGCGCCGTTGCCGGGGAGTCATAGCGTGGGGTGAATATTCTCGTGTGTACTTGTTTGCTTTATCATAAGTAATTCTTATTTGCTTCTCTTAGTTGTTTTCTATCTTTAGTTATTGGTAGGAAACGCAAAATACCAAAAAAATTAGTGGTACCTACTGAACCAATGGTTGAAGAACCACTCAAAATCTATCACACTCCTGAAGGTTTTTACTTGGATCATCTTCGATCCCTTTGTCCTCGTGCTGAAACCCCAACTAGCTTAGTTGCGGGAAAATCTTTAGATGGGCATTCTTGTTATGTGCGACACCGCATATTTGAAAAATGGAAACTTTTACTGGATCAAATTTATCATTTGCAATGCTATGCTTGGAATTTATGTGAAATTTATGATTTTACTTGTTGTTCTGAAGACCCTAAGAAACACCTTCCCTATCAATGCTTGTTTAGTGACAATGGAATCTTATCCTCTTATGCTAAGGGTGTTTATAATTACTATGATGTTCAACAAATTGAAGAATTTGTTGCTTTTAAGGTGCTTATGAAATTGCTTCTTTGATTGAAAAGTATGATGCTACTGTTTACAAATCTAATTTTTTTGCCATACTTCAATATTGTTATGATAATTATGCTTCTAATGCCTATGTTAAACCATATATTGAGGACTCCTCCGCTGTCCAAGAAGAGACCAATATTTCGCAGGAGTCTATGGAAGAAGAAATTGATGAAACTGTGAGCTCATTAGATGAAAAAGATGATGAGGAGAGCGAAGAACAAAAGGAGGAAGAGCGGATTAGCTACCCGTGCCCACCTTCTAATGAGAGTAACTCTTCAACTCATACATTGTTTAATTCCCCTTCGTCCTTACTGAAGGATGATTTCTATGATGATTGTTATGATCCCGTTGATTCTCTTGAAATACCCCTTTTTGATGATGCTTGCTATGCTTGTGTCCAAGATGCCAATATTAATTATGCTTATGGAGATGAACTTGCTATAGTTCCTTATGTTAAACATGAAATTGTTGCTATTGCACCCAAGCATGATAGTCCTATTATCTTTTTAAATTCTCCAAACTACACTATATCGGAGAAGTTTGTGCTTATTAAGGATTGTATTGATAGGTTTTGTTTTACTACTACACATGATGATTTTGATAGATATAATATGCATGTGCTTTCTGCTCCTACTTGCAATTATTATGAGAGAGGAACTATATCTCCACCTCTCTATGTTTCTCATATGATAAAATTGCAAGAAATTTCTTATACTATGCATTGGCCTTTACTTGGTGTGCACGAATTGTTCTTTTATGACATGTCGATGCATAGAAAGAGAGTTAGACTTCGTTGTTGCTTGATATTTGTTACTTTGTGCTCACTATTAAATTACAAATCATTGTTAATTCAAATTGGCTTTGATATACCTTGGGATCCAGGTGGATCCATTACTTGAGCATTTTATGTCTAGCTTAATAGCTTTAAAGAAAGCGCTGTCAGGGAGACAACCTGAAAGTTTTAAAGAGTCATTTATTTCTGTTTAGTGCTTTTATATAGTCCAAAAACAAAAAAAATAAAGAGGGGTACCCAAAACTATTCAAAAAGGAAAGTGAAAGTGAGAGAGACAAGCATTGTTGAAGTGGGAGAGCTCCTTGAACTTTGTTCACGCTCACGGAAACTTTGCGAATCTTGATTACAGAAACTTTCCATCAAAAATAATTATCCCCTTGTACAATTCCATTGAATTATAAAAATAATGTACCAAGGTTTGCCTTTAGGATGTTTACAATGCTTGTTGGTTTGTGCAGTGCAGAACAGAAACTTTGGCTGTAGTGCATGATTTTACATTTTTTTACTGGAATGTCAAACGGTTCTGAAACTTTTTGCACTGTCTTTCTATAAAAAATTATTTATCCTAATTTCGGTAGAATTTTTGGGGTACCAGAAGTATGGTGAATGTTCATATTACTACAGACTGTTCTGTTTTTGACAGATTCTATTTTTGATGCATAGTTTTCTTGTTTTGATGAAACTATCAATTTCTATCAGTGTATTAAGCCATGGAAAAGTTATATTACAGTAGCTATAATGCAAAAATAAAATATGAACTGGTTTGCAATAGTACTTAGAGTAGTTATTTGCTTTATTATACTAACGGGTCTTACCGAGTTTTTTGTTGAAGTTTTGTGTGGATGAAGTGTTTGATCGAGAAGGTCTCGATATGAGGAAAAGGAGGAGAGGCAAGAGGTCAATCTTGGCGATGCCCAAGGCACCCCAAGTAAATATTCAAGGAGACTCAGGCGTCTAATCTTGGGGATGCCCTGGAAGGCATCCCCTCTTTCTTCAACAAGTATCAGTATGTTTTCGGATTCGTTTCGTTCATGTGATATGTGCAAATCTTGGAGCGTCTTTTGCATTTAGTTTTCTTTTTTCTTTTATGCACCATGATGGTATGAGATAGTCCATGGTTTACTAATAGAATGCTCTTTGCACTTCACTTAAATCTTTTGAGTATGGCTTTATAGAATGCTTCATGTGCTTCACTTATATCATTTGAAGTTTGGATTGACTATTTCTCTTCACATAGAAAACCGCCATTTGTAGAATGCTCTTTTGCTTCACTTATACTCCCTCCGTTCCTAAATATAAGTCTTTGTAGGGATTCCATTAGATGGACTACATACGGAGCAAAATAAATGAATCTAAACTTAAAATGTATCTATATACATCCGTATGTGCTTCATAGTAGAATCTCTACAAAGACTTACATTTAGGAATGGAGGGAGTATTTGTTAGAGCGTGGGCATATCTTTTGTAGAAAGAATTAAACTCTCTTGCTTCACTTCTATCTATTTAGAGAGATGACAGGAATTGGTCATTCACATGGTTAGTCATAAAATCCTACATAAAACTTGTAGATCACTGAATATGATATGTTTGATTCCTTGCAATAGTTTTGCGATATAGAGATGATAATATGTGGAAGTTCTAGTAGATAGCTGTGTTTAGTAAGGATATTGGTGTTAAGGTTTGTGATTCCCGAAGCATGCACGTATGGTCTTCTAACTATGTAACCAAATTGGCGCGCATTATATTTTGATTGTTTATCTTTGCGTGAAGGTCGGGGGCGCGCGATGGTTAACTCCTATCAACCTCCCCCCTAGGAGCATGCGTAGTAGTACTTTGCTTCGAGGGCTAATAAACTTTTGCAATAAGTATATGAGTTCTTTATGACTAATGTGAGTCCATGGATTATGCACACTCTTACCTTTCCGCAATTTGCTATCCTCTATGGTACTGTGCATTGCCCTTTCTCACCTCAAGAGTTGGTGCAAACTTCGCCAATGCATCCAAAGCCCGTGAAACGATACGCTCTATCACACATAAGCCTCCTTATATCTTCCTCAAAACAGCCACCATACCTACCTATCATGGCATTTCCATAGCCATTCCGAGATATATTGCCATGCAACTTCCATCATCATCATATACATGACTTGAGCATTCATTGTCATATTGCTTTGCATGATCATAAGATAGCTAGCATGATGTTTTCATGGCTTGTCCGTTTTTTTATGCCATTGTTATGCTAGATCATTGCACATCCCAGTACAACGCCGTAGGCATTCATATAGAGTCATATCTTTGTTCTAGATATCGAGTTGTAATATTGAGTTGTAAGTAAATAAATGTGTGATGATCATCATTATTAGAGCATTGCCCCAGTGAGGAAAGGATGATGGAGACTATGATTCCCCCACAAGTCGGGATGAGACTCCGGACTTTATGAAAAATAAAAGAGGCCAAAGAAGCCACAATAATAAAAGAGGCCAAAGATGCCCACCAAAAAAATAAAAAAAAATGAGAGAAAAAGAGAGAAAGGGCAATGTTACTATCCTTTTATCACACTTGTGCTTCAGAGTAGCACCATGTTCTTTATATAGATAGTCTCCTATGCTTTCACTTTCATATACTAGTGGGAATTTTTCATTATAGAACTTGGCTTGTATATTCCGATGATGGGCTTCCTCAAATGCCCGAGGTATTCATGAGCAAGCAAGTTGGATGCACACCCACTTAATTTTCAGTTTGAGCTTTCATACACTTATAGCTCTAGTGCATCCGTTGCATGGCAATCCCTACTCCTCAAATTGACATCAATTGATGGGCATCTCCATAGCCCGTTTATTAGCCGCGTCGATGTGAGACTTTCTCCCTTTTATCTTCTCCACACAACCTCCGCCGTCATACTCTATTCCACCTATAGTGCTATATCCATGGCTTGCGCTCATGTATTGCGTGAAGGTTGAAAAAGCTGAAGCGCATTAAAAAGTATGAACCAATTGCTTGGCTGGCACCGGGGTAGGCGTGAGGGGTACCTTGTGTTAAGAAAAGGGAGCATACAGGACTATATGATTTGTAGGGATAACATTCTGTAATCATTGATATTTCTCCCTTGGGGATGCTGATACGTCTCCGTCATATCTATAATTTTTGATTGTTCCATGCCAATATTATTCAACTATCATATACTTTTGGCAACTTTTCATACTATTTTTGGGATTAACATATTGATACAGTGCCCAGGGTCAGTTCCTGTTTGTTGCATGTTTTATGTTTCGCAGAAAACCCATATCTAACAGAGTCCAAACGGAATAAAAACGGATGGAGATTTTTTTTGGAATATTTATGATTTTTGGGAAGAAGAATCAACGTGAGATGATGCTTGAGTGGCCCACGAGGCAGAGGGGCACGCCCCAGGGGGGTGGGCGCGCCCTGACCCTCGTGGCCACTCTGTAAGGCGGTTGGTGCCCTTCTTTCTCCGAAAGAAAGCTAATATCCAGATAGAAATCGTGTCCAAAGTACAACCCAATCGGAGTTACGGATCTCCGAGAATATAAAAAAGGATGAAAGGGTAGAATTAGGAACGCAAAAACAGAGAGAGATAGAGAGACATATCCAATCTCGGAGGGGCTCTCGCCCCTCCCACGCCATGGAGACCATGGACCAGAGGGGAAACCCTTCTCCCATCTAGGGAGAAGGTCAAGGAAGAAGAAGAAGAAGGGGGCTCTCTCCCCCTCGCTTCCGGTGACGCCGGAACGCCACCGGGGGCCATCATCATCACCGTGATCTACACCAACACCTCTGTCATCTTCACCAACATCTCCATCACCTTCCCCCCTCTATATTCAGCGGTCCACTCTCCCACAACCCGCTGTACCCTCTACTTGAACATGGTGCTTTATGCTTCATATTATTATCCAATGATGTGTTGCCATCCTATGATGTCTGAGTAGATTTTCATTATCCTATCGGTAATTGGTTAATTGCTATGATTGGTTTAATTTGCTTGTGGTTATGTTGTTGTCCTATTGTGCCCTCCGTGTCGCGCAAGTGTGAGGGATTACCACTGTAGGGTGTTGCAATACGTTCATGAATCGCTTATAGTGGGTTGCTTGAGTGAAAGAAGCATAAACCCGAGTAAGGGGGTTGTGGCGTATGGGATAAAGGGGACTTGAGGCTTTAATTCTATGGTTGGGTTTTACCTTAATGATCTTTAGTAGTTGTGGATGCTTGCTAGAGTTCCAATCATAAGTGCATATGATCCAAGAAGAGAACGTATGTTAGCTTACGCCTCTCCCACATAAAACTTGCTATCGGTCTAGTAAAGTAGTCAATTGTTTAGGGACAATTTCACAACTCCTACCACCACTTTTCCACACTCGCTATATTTACTTTATTGCTTCTTTATCTAAACAGCCCCTACTTTTTATTTACGCGCTCTTTATTATCTTGCAATTCTATCCAACAACACCTACAAAGTACTTCTAGTTTCATACTTGTTCTATGTAAAGTGAACATCAAGCGTGTGTAGAGTTGTATTGGTGGTCGATAGAACTTGAGGGAATATTTGTTCTACCTTTAGACCCTCGTTGGGTTCGACACTCTTACTTATTGAAAGAGGCTACAATTGATCCCCTATACTTGTGGGTTATCAAGCACCAGCTACTGGCCCTGTCGCAGTTCTCGGGCTTCCATCTCCTGCTGCTGCTGACTCCAAAGGCAAGAAAGGAGGGAAAACTATCGTCGCGTAACCGATTGCTTGGGCTCCGCCATGCAAGTCTGGTAAGTGAAGACCTTGCGTCTTCTCTTTCTGAAGTGAGAGTGATGGATTGGCATATGTCAGTGTTGGTTTCTGCAGCGTCGTACCACCCTTTGTTTATGGTTGGAGCGTGCTTCCTTTATTTATGTGTTTGGAATTTTGTATGCTTTCATGTGTGTGGATGAATGTAAGACAACTTATATGCTTTGTGATGAAAGTGAACATTTGTGCTTTCAGTACCTGTAATATATTTTCTGTTGTCTTCCCTAAAATATTTTGTACGACATTAGCCTAGATGATAACCCCTCCTCCTGGTGACCCCTCCTCCTGGTGATAACTCCAACCTCCTCCCCCATGGTAACTTTGTCAGTTTTGAAAGTTGTTTTTGTCACACCAACATGGGCCTGGTAACTGAACCACTTTTATCTGTTATTAACTTTATTAAGCGCGTGATACATACATCTCCTATCATTGCGTAGTTATTTTCCTTAATTTTTGTCGTGCTTACCTAACAAGACTGCACTCGTAATAGCACGTGTGTACTCATATTCATCTGAAATTTGTTATTATTCCCTCATTTTTTAATTATCACGATAAGTCTTGTGCCACTATCCTGGTAAGTCTTGTGCCACTATCCTGGTAACTCAAATGCTCAAACCATGATTATTTCTGTTTGATGGACATGATAACTCCAGCCATATATATTCATTTCCAATTCTGGGTTGTAAAGTTCTTTTTCCTGAATTTTTAATACATGTTTTGATGTTATCACACCTGCTTCTCATTATGCACCAATGCTATCTAATATGTTTAAAAAAATCCCATACTGGTGTGCTGGTAACCCACATCCACATTACCTGGTATTTTCTGTAACGTGGGTCTGATAACTTAATGTATATTGACTCAATCTTTAATTCTTGTTTCTTTTCAATATATTTTATCTTGGTTATCACTACTGTTCATGTCCTCCTCCCTCTTTTCTTGTTTATGTAACACCGGAAGTTGGTCGTGTGCAAGTGTATGATGTCGAGATTGATGATGATGAGGTTCTCATGTGATGGGAAGAGTTTGAACATGACAATCCAGCATTAAAAGGGAAATCGAATGTTCAAATAGGTGATTTTTCTGCTCCCTAAACATTGCAACCCTTGCATAAATCCCTTTCTTTGTCTTTCAGCTATGGAAAACATGTGACAGTTGATAAGTTATGATTCACCACTTGATAAGTCAATCACTCTTCTACTGATAACTTATGTTTTTCAATGTTTTTTTGTTTTTTGACTTTTGCTTACTCATGTCCTTGTTACATTATACATCTTTTAGTTATATTTTTTCTGTTTTTACCAGACCACTCTCAAAGTCCAACATTTGTTACACCAGAGTTACCACCTCGCACAAAGCATTTAGTATGCAGTGCAAACCCTAAATCCTTTATTCAAAAAGTTAGGGTCACCCACCCGTCAAAATACCTGCTCCCGCCTTTTGCCACCCTCACATCGACCGAGGAGGAAGAGTTTGTTTACAATGAAGTTATCAAGCATGCAACTGATTCTAACTCCAAGATTAAAGAGTTTGTTTCCCTCTTTTTCTCATTTTTTAACATAAATCATTATTTGTGTTCCATCTTTGGAAATGTTTTTTTAAATATTTTTGTGTTGTAGTTAGGGTCATCGACATTGATGGTAGGTGGGTCACCCTCGGTGAGCTTGCCAATGTGTGAAGGGAATTGGGAAACTATCAACCAGCATTGCTGAGTTACATGTTCGCATTCTTCAGCATAAGGAAACCCCAAACAGGTTCATCTTCCCTTGGGTGTGTCTGTGTATCTATTGATAGGACACTTCAAATCCAAGTGTCTATTGAAGTATTTCCGACGGGATCAGTTTTACATTCTTAGTCACCAGGATCAGGTATGTTGTGTTTGCTGGATCTGGCATGTTATGTTTGCTGGTTCTGATAACTTTACAGTTAGTGTCTTGGTAACATCCTGTTAATACCAGTACTCTTTTTTTCACCCTGACATTGTTTGTTCTTCATGTCATGATAACCTCTTTCATGCACACTCACAACTTTGACCTTTATGCCCTGATAATCTTTTCTAGTTGCCTCCCGTGTGAATTCCAGTACCATTTTGATCTTTGTAATTTTGTTCTTTCTCCCCTGCCAAGCTTACTGCCTTTTATTTTTTTGCAGCTGCTATTCCCTGCTTTGCAAAAGTTGGGTATCGGTCCAAATGACGGGCATTGGTATGTGTTGTCACTAGATCCCAGGGCGATGCGGTTTGAAGTTCTAGATTCATTGCATGAACAAGATAGTCCTTCTCTTCACGAGCATGTGACAAGATACATGAATGCTATAAAGAAGGCTTGATTGATAAATTACAAGGACTCGCATAAGCAAATCCAGGATTATGAACTTGTGTACATTGATGTGTTGAAACAAGATAATGGGTTAGTTGTGGATTATTCACTCTCTTTTTAACACCCCACTATATGTTTTCTTATCCCTGTTTATTGACCCGGTCTCAAACTCCAATTAAACTGTCTGTGGGTTGTTTTTTTCATCACTAATGTTTCAGCATTGTTTGTATATTTTTCGCCTGCACGTATCTCGAGGTGTGGGATGGCAAAAATGTTCCGGCCTTAACTCACGAACAAATTCCAGCTCTCCGGAAAATTTTCACATTGAGGTGGTTAGATCATGAAGAAAACAAATGCAAGCTGTGGCGTTATCATCTGTTTGGCAGTGGCTGATGAGGTGATATTTTTTTACAACAATGTGATAACTTTTACCAAACTGTCCTGATAACTTTTTTTACATGAATCTGTCATGACAATGTCATGGACCAAAGTGTTCACATGCTGTTTTACTATAGTATACAAATTCCAAACTCATTGACCATATGATAAATTCATTGTTGTCATTATAATTTGGATCACATTTTATTTGAAAATTGCAATCATCTTCTTGACGAAGACCGGGATTACTTGCTTCTAATTTTTAGAAGTCCAAGCAGGCGTAATTTTTTGTTCATAATTTATACAATGCAGTGCCGGTAGCCTACAATAAATGTAGATATAAAAATTTTGGATTTACAAATCCATGTCAACTTCATCATACAGTGCTGGTAACTGGCATACTAGGGAACTGATAGCTTGCATAAAATATAGATATACACTTTTTTTGCATTACAAAGCCATGATAACTATATGATACAATGTTGATAACTGGAATGGTATGGGGCTTGTAGCTTGCACATTATGGTCCATGAAAAGAATGTAGCCACCATCTTCCCTTTTCATTGCACCTTCTTCATTTATCTTGCTAGGGGAGATTTGCATTTGTGTTTGTCGTGGTCGAAGCTCCCGCACACACCACATTTCCTTTTTGGCTTGGGCTTTGCAATCTCAAAACATGATTGCTTCCTTTTTGACTTTGGCCGCCTCTTCGTTGTAGTCTTGGGAGGGTCTAGTATCACCTTTGTGTTTGAGGATGGAGCTGCATCAGGATGTGGGGGCTGGATGACAAACGCATGATTGTTTTTGCTAGCATGTATCGTCACACGCACACTTTCTTGCTGTGTGGATGTGTTATCCTATTGCTGCACATTAGTGGCACTTTCTTGTTGTGTGGCGAGGTTCTCCTGTCGCTGCACATTAGTGGCACTTGTTTGATGTGTGGCTGGGTTCTCCTGTTGTTTTGCATCGGGGGCGTTTTGGTGTTGTGTGGCGGAGTTGTCTTTATTCACCCACCCCATTGGTATCGAGCAGGGTTCCAGCTGTCCTCGAAATGATCCTTTTGCTTCTTCCTTTTCCTTTCTTGCTTTTCTAAGTTGATTGTTCTTCAGGGTTTCAAGCTCCTCCTTGAAATTATACAGGTGTTTTCTTGCCAATCTGGTTCCATCATCTGTTAGGCAGGCATCTTGGTTGGTGCCTTAAATTCTTTAAGAATTGACGTATATCGCATGACACTTTTCCCTTCCTCTGGCATCCACTTCTTAACTGTTGGCTGTTCGAAATCAAATTGGATAAGATCCTCCTCTATATCCCAAGTCCACCTCTTTACCATGTACTTTTCAGGTATCTCGTAAACCCCAGTCTGGTCCATAACTCGTAGTACGTGTGCACCCAGTAGTCTATCACGATCAAACTCGCACTGAGCTGACCTTGAAGGTACCATCATCTACTGCGTCGCATCTGTAGGCTGATTTCACCTTCATCTCCACCTGGAACTTGCAAAACAGGTTATGTGTGTACAGCCCCCGCACCTACATCTCCAGCGGGTTCATCGAGTACATTTTGGTTTTTTGTACATTGTTTCCAACTGCTCTTTTGACACGCTAGCCATCACCTTATCCTGTATCGCAGTGTACTGTTGTGCGAATTCGATCAGTGAGTTGTTTGGGTTGACAGACTTTTTGAGTTAAAACCCTCGCTTCTTGCCGTGGTTTGCAAGAACGGAAAAAATCGTGCATATAGTATGCCGGGACCCAACACTTCCTATTTTCCCACAGCCATTTGAAATGCTCGTTGTCGGTCTGGTCATATGCTTCCATCATCATCCACCACTTGTGTTCAAACTCCTCAACTGCATTCATAACAGAAACATGATAACATCAGTTATTGAATGGTGGTAACCTTAGTTCAGACATGTTGGTAACTAGAACACCATAATTATTGATAATCCTATCACACAAACTTGGTTACTTTAGTTCAAGCATCATGGTAAGTACCTTGCACATAGGATGATTTTTTTGTCCACGACGAATACCGCTCGGTGTGTGTAGTACAAGAATCATTTTTAAATAGCAAAAATCAAGATTCCTATCAATCGCCACTAGTTGGTGATTTAAAAATTGTAACTTGTGGGGCGTACAACAGAAATGCCCGCAACAAACATGAACATGATAGGTACAGTACAGAAAATAATGAATGGAGGTAATCTTTGTTATAATCCTCTGGTAACATGTCACCTTCTTACATGGTAATTATTGATATCATGCATGTAAACCCATTTTCTTGTGTTTAAGGTAGTGAGGGTGGGAAATAAAATACCAGTCAGGCTGTTGTCAACACAATCCTTCAATGCATTGTTTAGTGGCTCATTGTTAGCCATCAGCTTCCCAAGCTTCTATTGTGCTTTTTTCATTATATGCCAGCGGCAATTCCTATGTACTATCCCGATGAACGCCTCATCAATAGCACTCATCATTGCAAAATCTTGATCTGTTATTATGTTCTTTGGCGCAATTCCACCCATTGCATGCAAGAATAAATTAAACAACCACACAAAGTTACCAGATAGTTCGTTTCGAACAAATCCACAACCAAACTGGATTGACTACCCATGGTTATTAATGCCAATGAAGGGCGCACAGGGCATCTTGTACATGTTTTTCATGTATGTTATGTCGAATGATATGACATCATTGTATCTCGCATATGCCCTGCGCGACGCACCATCTATCCAGAACAAATGTTCCACTCTGTCCTCATCATCAAGCTTTATTCTCCAATAGAAATCTGGATCTTGTGCCTTCATAACTTGGAAGTATGAGATTGTGCTCCCCACATCAGCATGGCGGTACTCCATGCGGAATTTAGCTCGCTGGTTTGCGATGTCCTTTGTTGTGTATGGTACATCTTTAGGAGACCCGTAGAACCATTGCATTAGTTGCATCTGTCTTGCTGTCTCGATGTTGCATCCGTGCAATATCTTCAAGAAGTCCTGCTCATCCTTGGGAATGTTCCTATGTGATGATAGGAACTTTGTCAAGGATGGCTTTCTTATCAGAGGGTGGTTGTGGTCGTCGTTGAAGCATTTGACTCTCCACTATGCATCTGTGTGGGTGATGTAAAGGTGCGCCAGAGATCCCGACCTCACAACCTTCCCTCTTTTCCTCTTCTTCACGATGCCTTTTGTGTTCTGCCCATCCTGTGTCTCCTCCTTGTTTGTTTTTGGCTTACCGTATTTCCCACAAACCAAGAGGACTCTGCTTACAGTGTCGTCTTTAATTGTTTTTCTGTATTCCAGCCTCATCCCAAACCCATGTCTGAGTGCATATTGCTTGTAGTGATCATAAGCTTCCTCAAAAGTATCAAACTGCATCATTTCATCAGGAGGCTTTGGTGTGGAGTATGCCTCGGTGTTTTTATCTCCCTGATCAGCATTTTCTCCTCCTGTTTCTGGACTCGCTGGCTCGCTGACTGAATGATCGAAGAAGCTTTCTCTCCCCCCCCCCATGCTGCTAGTTGTCGGTTCTTTGCTTGTCTCTTGGACCATTGTGTTGCTTCTATATGTAGCTCCTGTAATGTTTTTGAAGTTGTTAGTTTGTGTTATATTTCTGCATGCCAAAACTTGTGGTAGCTGGTACTCCACTTGCCTGGTAAAGTTTGCATGCAGTAAGATGTTTTTGTAGTAGTAAACTGAAAGCATGTAACTGTAATACAGATTGCATGATAATTCTTATGCAGTAAGTGTGGTGAGTGTACCTAATTTCATGGTAACTTGTGTGCATTAAGCTTGGTGATTGTGAACTGATGCATGGTGAATGTGGTAGTTGTAAATAACATAGTTGGTAAATGCATTTCAAGTATGATGGTAACAAGTCTGTGAATAAAAATTTGGTAGCATGGTAAATGTTTTACCTTCGTATGTTTTGTTGATGTTTGCAGAACCAAAGCTTGTCGTGTGTGCTTGTTCACACTGTTGGTTTGCCCTCACACCACTCATCGTGATATCCACATTACCCCCATTGTCATGTGCCATTTTGTTGTGTTGCGGCACCTGCTAGCACATATAATTGCATCCATCAATTCCACACTTACAAGCAATTTTGATTATTTTTTCACAACAACTATAATTTTTTTCTTTTTCTGCACTGATTACTTCATTTTTATAACAGGTATCATTTTTGGAGTAACCAGCATATGGGAGTATGACAGCGATAGTTCCTATCAACCTCATTTCATCAACACCATTTCTTGTCAAACAAATCTGGTGGCAACAATGTAAATCAACACATGGTATTCTTATAGTGTTTTATCACCTTTGGTTTTGAGTTTTCCTGGTAAATTGTAATGAATTAGCATGATAACTTGTTCTGACATGGGTTTGTTCAATAAAAAAGGATCTTTTTTATGTTGAATAAGTGTTAAAGGATGTTGATTACTCAATGCACACACTTTGTAATCTATATTGACATGAAATGGTAACTCAGTTATTAATGAGAAATTTCATACATGTAGTTCTAACATGCTTCAAAAAAGATAGCTTAATAAATTGATGATGATAACCTATATGGATTTATAATGGTAACTCAGTGATGAGGTATCTCAATGTTGTAATGAATCTGTAGGTAGGAACATGGATCGATTTTACCAACTTTTTTGGCTTTAAAAAAGGCAGATTTATTCAATATTTTGCTGGTAACCTGACAGAATTTGAGTGGAAACTCAATTACAACGGACGTATTACACACATGCAGTAAAAGGGCTACCTTTTTCTGCATGTTTTTGGCTCTGTTCTTTAGTTCTGGTTGTTCTTTTTCCTATCTATTTTTTGCCTTGATTTTGTTGGTATGAAATGTAAATGCAGCATGTGTATAGAGGTTGAATTACTTACCTCCTCGATTTTTTGCCTGATTATGTCGAAATTCAGACGAACTGGGGTACTTGTTCCCGCAGCTTGTGGTAACACTTGTGATGTTGATGTGGTAAACCAGGCCCCTCTCTCAAATCCTTGTGTTTTGGTAGTGTTTTTCGTGGGTTCTTTTGTTGGATCAGATCTGGGGCACAGGTCGTCATCGATGGAGGCACGTCAGGGAGAGAGGAGAACAGATCGGGGCAGGTGGCCGTTTCTTGCGATAGAGGTAAGAAACTAGGTTTTGCGTGTTAAGTAACGTGCGGGCTAAGGTGGGCCAAAGGGGTTGTGTTTTGGGCCTCATGCGTAGCGCGTGCTGGGCCTCGCTAAAGAAGGCTCGGTCATCGTGGGTGGCTCTAGCGAAGTCACGCGGGAGGGCGCGGGTGGATGATTGTGCGGATCTGATGCTTATCGTCCTGCTGACTGGTGGTTAGTCGCGTCCATGTGACTATTGCTTTCCAGTTAGTTGTTTTGGCTTGGGTGGAAGTGGTTTGATATGTACCATCTAGAGGTCTAAATTGGTGTCCGCCAATGTCCAGGTTCGGTAGTGGTACCAACCGATTTTCCCGTATAATAATTGCCTACTAATGTAAAAACAGTGTCAATATTGTTTTCACAGTATGCTCTATACAGGAGCTACTGCTGGTTTATTGTGATATCCACACTTTTTATTAAAGTTATATTACATTTTATTAATTTTATATTACTCTAATTGACTAATAGTATAAACATTGATGATCTATGCGTATGAGATAAGGAAGTAGTGTATTCCCTATCTTTATTAAATATGTATCATATAATAATAATATGACAGACCAAGAGACACTAGTAGAAAAAGGGCCTAATGTGAAGCACATTAGTCCCAGTTTGTAGTTGAACCGACACTAATGGTTACATTAGTGCCGGTTCAAACGGCTAGGCGGGCGTCGCTCATTAGTACCGGTTCGTGGCGGACCTTTAGTACCGGTTCATGCCACGAACCGGTACTAAAGAGGTTGTGGCAGGATGTTGGCAGGCTAGGGCCCCACCATCACCTTTAGTATCGGTTCATGCCACAAACCGATACTTATGTTTTTTAGTTGTAGCGGTTTTTAGACCCACCTTGCTCCGTTAATAGGGTTTTACCACCTTAAATATGTTACTTATCAAACTATCACAACCACTTGGTCTTCACTGAACTCAGGATCTGTGGCCGCAATAGGAATCTTTGCCAGTTCTTAAACCGGGGAAGATTCCTATTGACAATTCAGATTCTACACAAAAAGATCATTGATGATCAATGTATTTTTTATGTATATTTTTACATGTTTACAAGGACGAAAACTCATCTGTTACACCGGCACTTTATTTTTTAACTTATTACAACTCCAGACTTTTGTTGCGTTCAGTATGCACCATTCAAAGCCACGTCATCAACTTTCAACCCTTTCTAACATCATTT
Organism: Triticum dicoccoides; assembly: GCF_002162155.2. Taxonomy (NCBI): domain Eukaryota; kingdom Viridiplantae; phylum Streptophyta; class Magnoliopsida; order Poales; family Poaceae; genus Triticum; species Triticum dicoccoides. The sequence goes on from NC_041383.1 coordinate 89,293,671, forward strand.
GCTATTTTTCATGCATTTATAGATTTGTTTTGAGCTAAATGACCCTGAAATTGAAAAGCACTACAAATGAACTCTGAAAAGGTTAAAACTTTGCATGGTATCATAATTTCACCCACATAGCAAGTGCAAAAAAGTAGAAAGGGTTACAGCAAAAACTGGATGCACTTCGTGTACAAACTAGACAATCTCTTTCGAAGTATCAGGGTTTCAGACGAAAACTCATCTGTTACACCGGCACTTCATTTTTTTAACTTATTACAACTCCAGACTTTTGTTGCATTCAGTATGCACCATTCAAAGCCACGTCATCAACTTTCAACCCTTTATGACATTATTTGCTATTTTCATTCATTTACGGATTTGTTTTGAGCTAAATGACCCTGAAATTGAAAAGCACTACAAATGAACTCTGAAAATGTTGAAACTTGGCATGGTATCATCATTTCACCCACATAGCATGTGCGAAAAAGTAGAGAGGGTTACGGCAAAAACTGGATGCACTTCGTGTACAAACTGGACAATCTCTTTCGAAGTATCAGGGTTTCGGACGAAAACTCATCTGTTACACCAACACTTCATTTTTTTAAATTTATTAAAACTCCAGACTTTTATTGTGTTCAGTATGCACCATTCAAAGCCACGTCATCAACTTTCAACCATTTCTGACATCATTTGCTATTTTTCATGCATTTACAGATTTGTTTTGAGCTAAATGACCCTGAAATTGAAAAGCATTACAAATGAACTCTGAATATTGAAACTTGGCATGGTATCATCATTTCACCCACATAGCATGTGCAAAAAAGTAGAGAGAGTTACGGCAAAAATTGGATCCACTTCGTGTACAAACTAGACAATCTCTTTCGAAGTATTAGGGTTTCGGACGAAAACTCATCTGTTACACTGGCACTTCATTTTTTTAAACTTATTACAACTCCAGAATGTTTTTGCATTCAGTATGCACCATTCAAAGCCACGTCATCAACTTTTAACCCTTTGTGACATCATTTGCTATTTTTCATGCATTTATAGATTTGTTTTGAGCTAAATGACTCTCAAATTGAAAAGCATTACAAATGAACTCTGAAAAGGTTGAAACTTGGCATGGTATCATCATTTCACCCACATAGCATGTGCAAAAAAGTAGAGAGGGTTACGGCAAAAACTGGATGCACTTCGTGTACAAACTGGACAATCTCTTTCGAAGTATCAGAGTTTCGGACGAAAACTCATTTGTTACACCGGCACTTCATTTTTTTAAACTTATTACATCTCCAGACTTTTGTTGCATTCAGTATGCACCATTCAAAGCCACGTCATCAACTTTCAATCCTTTCTGACATCATTTGCTATTTTTCATGCATTTACATATTTGTTTTGAGCTAAATGACCCGAAATTGAAAAGCACTACAAATGAACTCTGAAATGGTTGAAACTTCACATGCTATCATCATTTCACTCACCATGGCATGTGCGAAAAAGTAGAGAGGGTTACTTAAAAAACTAGATGCAATTCGTATACAAACTGAACAATCTTTTTCGAAGTATGAGGGTTTCAGACGAAAACTCATCTGTTACACCGGCACTTCATTTTTTTAAACTTATTACAACTCCAGACTTTTGTTGCTTTCAGTATACACCATTCAAAGCCACGTCATCACCTTCGTGTACAAATTGTACAATCTCTGCTGTTTTTCAAGCATTTACAGATTTGTTACAAAGGCACTTCTCATTTTTTTAACCTATTACAACTCAGAAATAAATAGAAGAATATTAATTTTTTTGTACCTAAAGCAAAAATATTCACAAAGAAACTTTAAATACAGCATAAAACAGCTCCAAAATAAATAAAAGAATATTCAATTTTTTGTAACTAAAGCAAAAATATTCACAAAGAAACTCTAAATACAGTATAAAACTACTCAGAAATAAATAAAAGAATATTAAATTTTTTGTACCTAAAGAAAAAATATTCACAAAGAAACTCTAAGTACAACATCAAACAACTTAGACATAAATAAATGAAAATAAATAAAACAGAAAAAAAACATAAACAAAAACTCTGTGCGTTCCCGAGTACACCTGCCTGGCCTTGGGCCTGAAAACAGGCCCATAAGGCCGAGAAGGCCCACAGGGCAGCGCACCAAAGTTAGGTCCGGAAGCCTGCTAAAGAGAGGAGCTCGAGAGAGCTACCGCACTGGCGCTTATAAACCAGTGCGGACGCCTCTTGGCTAGCGAGGTGGGACTAAACATGCCGCATAGGACCTGCGCCAGTGCGAGCCTTTAGTACCGGTTCGTGGCTCCACCCGGTACTAAAGGGTGGTCTTTAGTATCGGTTGCATCCACGAACCGGTACTACAGGTGGTCGCTTCCCGCCGTTTGGCCTGGCCAAATTTGACCTTTAGTACCGGTTGGTGGCACCAACCGGTACTAAAGGCATGTCCTATATATATAGCACTTACAAAAAATTTAGTTAGTTTCTTCTCATCTGCTTCTTCGTCGTCGCGACCGTCCCCGTCGTCGCCGCGCCCGTCGCCCCGTCGTCGCCCCCGCCGCGCCCGTCCCCGTCACCCCGCCGCCATCACCCCATCATCGCTCCCGTCATGCACGCCCGTCGTCGTACGTCCCCGTCCCTGTCACCGCCCTCGGCCGTTGCGCGCGCCCGGTCCGTCCTCGTACGTCGCCGCCCCCCGTCGCCTTGCATAGCTGGCCATCGCCCCGCTATAAATAGTTTCTTTTTTCTGTTTTTTAATTTTTTTATACTTTTAGTTTATATAAATGTTAGATTTATGTCAATTTTTATACTTTTATTTATGTCAATTTATATATATATATATATATATATATATAGAGAGAGAGAGAGAGAGAGAAATGTTAGATATTAATTTCAAATGTTAGATGAATTAAAGATAATAATGTAGATATATTAATGTCAAATGTTAGATGAATTAGCTAGATAAATTTAGGTATATATATGAGATTTGATGATCTAATAATTAATTAAAAGATTACTATAGAACTAGTTTATTTTTAGTAAGAAGCTTAATAGAACTAGTTTATTTTTAGTAAATGCTTAGTTGAATTAGTTGAATTAATAGAACTAGTTGAATTAATATAACTGCTAGTAAGTGTTTATAACAATTAATGTTTCAACTATATGAACATAGGAAATATCTGACGATGATAATGATTTTGTTATGTGCGAATACTGCGAAGACAAGCGCGACACATGCGACAGAAATTTCCTAGTTGATGGTAGGCTCTTCAGCATCAAGCTGGATGAGACCTTTGTAGTGAATGCAGTAAGTCACAATGACAAGTCTTTTTTATTAATTAAGCATATGCTTCATTTGCTTCAACTTATAATTTTCATTTTTTACTATTCTACTAGCGTATCCCCTGCCATGCAAGAATTTTTGTCTTGGATAAGATATGTTTCGGTACTTAAAGACCGAGCATTGTTATACTTTCCATGCAAAATTATACAATGCAGACACCTACACCTATTTTGAATGCAAAACTTGGCAAGCGCTATGCAAGGCTTATGCATTTGAGCCTGATATGGTTATCACCTTTGATATTCGTCCGGAAGATGATATTGAAGGTAATACCGATATCTGGGTCGATGTGCAGACGCCTTTGTTCTACCATTATGTGAGTTCCCCGACCATATTTAGGTCTTTGATATTGTTTATTTCAAAAATAGTTGATAACTAATTTCTATTGATAGCTTATTTACATTCAAGCTAATATGTTTGGCGCTTGGTAGACAGGACCGTCCACTGTTTCGGGGCTGAACTAAACTGCGAGGAGATACGTCAATATGTTTCATGGCTTGAGGATCTTCATGCTGTCAAGAGAAATTATTTTCCTAGACTTGCAAATCTTAGTACTCAAAACGTGCGACCAATAGTGCTCGTATTGAACTACAATCACATCTATTTAGGAAAGATGGTAAGATTTTTACTATATGTCTTGAGTGCATCTTTTGCATACATTATTTTTTAAGCTAAACTTCATTGCTAAGTATGTTACTATACGATGTTCTTCAACAGGGACCCCCGATGATAGTTGTGCATTAGTGGATCTCGACTAACGGTCGCCTGTCAATGGTTAGCTTACGGCCAAGACATCCTACATTACACATGAGTGCATTCAGGATTTCTAAAACCGAGGAATGCTTAATAGTGAAAGACTAGAGCAAAATTGTGAATGATCCTAGAGAAGTACTAGGGGGCAACAATCAGAAGCGCAACCCACGATTCGGAGACAGGTTAATTTGCATACTCCAATATGATGAATCAGGAGAGCTACACATGTTCTATGCCATTTTACCTGAGAGAGAGCAGCATGAGTGATTAGGTAGTTCCTGCTCTTAGTACTTGTCCTCTCATGTCCGTGTTCTTCATCCTGAACTTAATTATTAGTGATTTGCTTTTGTGGTCTTAGTTATGAACGCTTATAATAATCTCATGACCATGTTGAACTCGATGATATCTTTACTTTTTGTACAAGTGAATGTTTCTTCTTTAACCTAGTGTTGGT
>NC_041383.1:89298686-89305653 GCF_002162155.2 Triticum dicoccoides
AATTATTAGATGTAGTGTTGTTGATGATGATGATACGAGATGCAAGAGTTTTTATATTAATATGATGATGATGATGAGTTATTATATAATTTATGTAAGGGAAAATAAATGTAAAACAATCTCTAAATTAAATGAAAAACACAAAATTAAAGGGAAAATAAATAATAAAATCAAAACCCCTAAACCTTTTAGTACTGGTTGGTGGTACAAATCGGTACTAAAGGTCTCCCCGCCCCCGACCCTGACTCCTGCCACGTGGTGGCCCTTTAGTGCCGGTTCGTACAGAACCGGGACTAAAGGGGGGACCTTTAGTCCCCACTTTAGTGCCGGTTGCGAAACCGGCACTAAAGGCCCCTACAAACCGGTAATATAGCTCCGTTTTCTACTAGTGAGAGGGCGTCATGCTGGAGCATTTGAAACCGCCTTAGTGCAACTCTAGTAGAGTTACCATATCGCCGGTGACCATATGAGATATGTACCGTGATCCATATGGGAATGGAGGCCGTTGCTGTGTGCAAGCACATAATCACCATAATGCAGCCTCCATACCTTTTCTTTTTTGTTCTTTTTTTGGTTGTATCAACTCGAAAATTCACACACTTAATTTGAATGGCTAAAATGTCCTTTTGAGATAGCATTACATTACAAAGTGATTAACTATATTTAGTGGCGTGTAATGTGTCACTTTACATATAATGAGTGAGTTGGAATCCCGTTTAACTACATTTTCAAAATAAGTAGTGTCACTCAAATAACGACAAGCTACCTAGGGCCTACACTAGTCGGTGGTTGGCGCCGTTTAGTAGCCACCCTCGTCATTGTCATCAACATCCTCTTTTGAGTGATCATCGACGTAGGCGTAGGGGCCGGACTCACGAGTGGTAGCCGCAAGCTGCTGCTGACCCTCTTCATCAGTGAGTGAGGGTCGTATCCTCGGAGGATGCGCTACTTGTTGCGAGTTTCAAGGGTGAAGAGCCACCACACGACATCGATCGTGTCCTCGAGCTTCAACACCGGCTTTAGGTGGGCGCCAACGGGGACAACGTCGTTCATCGGGTGAGGGGCCATTAGGGGGCGACGAGGACGACCTCCTCCTCTTCGTTCACCCAGATGAGGGGGCTGGACCCCTGAGGATGCCTCCGTCACCATGTGGAGTATTGGATCCCTCGCGTTTGACAGATATGCAAGGCCACCATATCTGTTGCCACCACTCAAGGAGGATCTAGCGTCTGCCGTGGTGAGAGTTCGCTCCAGCGCGGGGTCTAGGATGGGAGGTTCTGCCCCGCCACCAAGTTCATCCAATAAAATGTGTTCTTATGGAGTGGCATTGTCTCGGGCGGTGGAGGAAATGTGAGCGGAGGAGGCGGCGAGGCGTGGTACATGTAGTCCAGCGAGATGACGTTGTAGTACATGTATTTACATTGAGCATGATGAGTGAGCTAGAATAATAAGTATATCTATGTTACTACGTACTCCCTCCGTTCCTAAATATTTGTCTTTTTGAGATTTCAAATGAGCTACCATATACGGATGTATATAGACATATTTTAGAGTGTAGATTCACTCATTTTGTTCTGTATGTAGTCACTTGTTAAAATCTCTAGAAAGACAAATATTTAGGAACGGAGGGAGTATTTATGATGTGCAGTATTGGGTATATGTGTATCTCAAATCAATCGGCTACCTGCACATCAAGACTGAACCAATTGACCTGCTTAGGTTGCCAACATTGTAACATGTAGTACGTGCACATGTTCGCCGCGGCGCCGCTTTTGATTGTGGCGAGCAAGAAGATGGAGATGGCATGCGGCCTTGAATAGTCACAAAAGAAGTGAGTAATCTACGTGAGGATTGTGCTTTTCCCGTTGCCACAAACAGGTTTAGGGTGCAGATTGACCGGGATCGATAACTATAAGGTGCTGATTTCATGGATTAGAAGGTGAAGCTTCGATTCAGACTTTGAGTACGAATTCAAGGTTTATTTTAGACTTTTTTTTTTCTTTTTCAGCATGGCTATCGGGCTCATAAGGCAGCTAGAGTACGTGATGGGCCACACCGACGACAGCCTCGAGGTGCGGCCGATCGCTCTAGCTTGCCCGCTGCCACGTCTCGCGCGCCCATGTCCATCTGTCCCGTGCTTTCCAGCTCACAGCCTACAGTTGCAGCGCAATTCCTCCCGTCCACCGACGTGGCTGCGCGTGGGCCTCGATGGCACGACACCCTGGCGCTTACTCGGCCATGCCTTGCTCGTCAAGAACGTCTCGTCTTACAAGTTTGTCTCTTTCAAGTTAGTGCTGGCTCTGTTGTCAGCTGCATGTCTTGTATGGCAAGGCGACTTGTTCGAGAAGCTGGTTAGAAACTCCCGGCACACTTGTTGGAGAAGCCAGAACCTACATGCACGCCTATTTCTTTTTTTTAGCTGTGCATGCCTGTTCCTTTTCTTTAGCTGTGCACGCATGTTCCTTCCACGACTACTGTGTCTGCGTGAGTACATACATTGATACATACTACTTCATAAAAAAAAGTAAATTTTGTGCGCACGATGAACGCCACCTATCCCACTAATCTGCACCACCGCTCTACTAAGGGCCTGTTTGGTTCCAATAAATCACCCGACTTATAAGTCAGATGACTTAAAACCAGTGACTTATAGGTCACGCCCGTTTGGTTGTCACCTAACTTATAAGTTACCTGACACACCTACCCACACCAATCAACATCATGTAGATGGTAGGACCCACGCAAAAGGGGGTGACTTATAAGTTTTAAGTTGGGGTGGAGCAACTTACGACTTATAAGTTGAGGTGACTTATAAGTCGGGTCTGTTTGGTAAAATAAGTCACTTTTTTCACTTTTCGACTTATAAGTTGGTGACTTATTTGCAACCAAACAGGGCCTAAAAGCAAAGTCTAACAATTTCCGGCCTTATTAAGAGCATCTCCAGCGAACCAATCTGTGGTTGGATGGTTAGAGGGACTGTGGTATCCCCAGCCCGCCAGGGTTCAAATCCTGGTGCTCGCATTTATTCCTGGATTTATTTCAGAATTTCCGGCGATGCGCATTCAGTGGGAGGAGACGTTCCCGTCGACGACGAAGTGCCTACGATGACTTCGTAAATCTCAAGATGATATGCCGGCTCAGTCTTTCGGAGGTGCTCATAGGGGTAGGGTATGCGTGTGTGCGTTCATAGGGGTGAGGTGCCTACGATGACTTCGTAAATCTCAAGATGATATGCCGGCTCAGTCTTTCGGAGGTGCTCATAGGGGTAGGTATGCGTGTGTGCGTTCATAGGGGTGAGTGTATGCGCGTGTATATGAGCGCTTGTGTCTGTACTGATGTTTAAAAAAGAGCATCTCCAACCGCCCAACACGCAGCGTACCCATCGCCTGGTTTGACACGACGCGCTGCACTGGCTCCAGCAGCCGCAGGAAAATGCAGCGCGCGCGAGCAACCGGCACATGCCATTTGTTGCATTTTGGACACAGAATGAATTTCACACATCACAAAACAAAAACATGGCATATAATTTAAATCACACAATTGATGACTAAAAGTTCATGCCCACAAGTTCAAATTCATACCCAAAACATTATCCAACCAAGTTCATGACAAACGAAAGGCACAACAATAGAGCTTCGTCCTCGTCTTCATCCTCATCTTCCGCCGACTCCTCCGAAGCCGATTCTTCCTCTTCTTCTTCATTGTCGCGCGCCGCATCCTCATCACGTGAAGCTCGGAAGGTGTTGGCAAGATTTTCAACGCATCTTCATGTGAAGGTGTGTGAGGCACACCGGAAGACATTCATCCTATGGCGCACAGAGGTGCACCCATGCCTTCAATGAGATACGCAAAACTCATGCCACCCATGCCGGCCATGCCGCCCGGAGGTGCTCCGAAGCCACCCATGCCTCCCATGATCTCCATGGTAGCTCCAAAGCCACCCATGGCACGCATGCCGCCCATGGTAGCTCCAAAGCCACCCATGCCGCCAAGGCCACGCATGCCGCCAAGGCCACCGCCACCCATGTCGCCAAGGCCACCGCCACCCATTGCGTGAATCATTGCTCTTTTTTGGATCAAGACTTCTTCACGGGTAAGATTGACATACTCCTTTTGCACATCATTGAAGATAGATGTGTCCAAGAAGAACAAGTGCTTCTCCCATTTCAACAATTTGGATCGCTCCTCCATGCCCACCTTCCTCTCCTCGGCCTCCAACCTCCTCTCCTCGGCCACAACATCTTGGTTCCTTGCCATCTTCCTCACCTCGTTGACTTCTTTTCTTTCCTTGACAATTGCTTCCATAGCATTTTTGAGCTCATCATCTCCTTTCCTCTTCTTTTCTTTTGCATCTTTCCTGGTCCCATCCGGTCGTTTTGACTTCGAGTATGAAACTGAGTTTGGTGTGAGTCTTCTCTTGCCGTCATCACTTGATGCCTCCTCGTGATCATCATCCAAATCAATTGTTCGCTTGCATTTTTTCTCAAATCCAAGTCATCAATATTCTCACGCTTCTTCCATTTCTCATCATCCTTCAATACTTCATAGCAATGAGGCAAGGTAAATGGCCTTCCTTTCTTGATCTTCCCCTTCTTGGTCCTCTTCTCCTCTCCTTTGAACAAGTTTTGTGCAATATTTAACTACATGAAAACAAAACAAGTTAGCACTACGAACACCAACAACAAGCATGATAAACATGAATGATGAAATGGCACTTACCCTATCTTCATCATTAGTGCCACTTGGGTTCAACTTGTTAACCGCCTTTTGTGCGGCCGCCCATTGTTGACAATCCTTGTTGATTGTCGACCACTGGGAGCGAAGAGATCGATTGGAGCGGTCAATTCCACTCACGTTGCGTAGATCAAAGTGTTCTTTCATCCGGAGTCAATAAGCATCTCTACTTTGTCACCTCTAACGAATGGATCCCTCGACACGTCCAACCAAGTTTTGCATAGCAAGATGTCTTTGTCGTTGGTGTAGTTGCCTCCTCTTCCTTTCGGTGCGTCGACAATGCCCTCACCATCCTCGTCCACCTCGAACTCATGGTTTTCGAAATGCATGTCACTGGTTTGAGACCAATGCGAATTGTTGGAGCCAACACCCATAGTTGACATGTACACATCATCGTTGACACTACAAAGTATGTAGAACAATGCAAATAAGCTATCTATATGTATGCAATCAAAAAATAACAACAACAAAAAAATTGGCGAAATTTTATACCTTTCGGGCATTTCCATAAACACATTATGCGTGTCGGCCGACGGCTCAACAAGTGAGCTCGCCGGCGCTTCGGTAGCCGCCGCGCCCATCGCACGCCCTGCAAGCTTCTTCCTCGACTTCTTGGAGGAGCTCAAGCCGTCCGCCGCCTTGTTCTTCTTCGCGGAAACCTTGCCCTTCTTCGGTCACGCCGCATTTGGGAGCTTCGAGAGGGGGGCACGTGGTACGGCGGACGCCGGCGCGACGCCACCCACCGTCGAGGTCATCTGCGGCGGCATGAAGAGGCCGCGTGCGATGCCGGTGCTCGGAGAAACTCCGGCGGGGGCGAAGCCAAAGCTCCCCGCGCTAGGGTTTGCGTCGGGCGGCGATGGCGGTGGAAGGGTCGCGACTGTAGGAAGGGGTGAGGGGGGTGCCGGCGCGGACGTCCATCGGGTCATAATTCGCCAGCGGCGGCACGTGCGGGGCAAAGGTGGCGCGGCGGAGAGAGTGCGGCGCGAGCGCTAGAGTGTGCCGCGCGCGGAAGCGGGCGCACCAAATACACGGCGCGTGATGGCGATTCGGACCATGCGCCCAACTCTATATGCCGCGTGCGCTTATTGCGCGTCCGCTGAAGCCCCTTTCCGATTGCGCTTGCTAAAAAGGGCAAATTTGCGGCGCGGCGCTTATTTAGCGCGGTTGTTGGAGATGCTCTAAGTAAGATGGTGTTTGGTTCTCTAGTCCTAGGACTTTTTCTAGTCCCTAGGATTTTTTGAAAAAGACTCTCAAGGACGTGGTTCTAAGGACTTTTAGCAAAAAAATCCAAAAAAGTCCTCTTTGTTTGGTTTGGTAGGGACTTTTTTTAGTCCCAACACAAAAAAGTCACTGAAACCAAACACCCCCTAAAGTTATGCCGTGCATGTTAGTGCTACAAATATCAAAAACGATGGTCTCCCTCCTTTATTTCTTTTCTTAGTTAAGATTACTTAGCACTAGCAGGGGCCGTCAGTCATGCACGCATGCAACGTCCACCTCTTTTATTAAAAACAAAAGCAAAGTACTCTGTTGCTGCAGCATGCTCGTACTGTCGTACAGATCGGATCCAATTACGGATCACTGAAGCATGCATAATGTCAGAGCCGCTTAATGACGATCATTGAGCCACGTCCCGCAGCGGCGCCGTCAGATTCCCGTCGTACTAATGCCAGAATTCTCCGATCCAGACTGTGAAGCGGCAAACCAACCGACCAAACGGTAATCAGGCCAACTTCACCGCACGATCCTATCCTGTTCGGGTGTGTCCGTTTGAGGTAAAACGGACATACCAGACGACCCAGCGCACGACCCCATCCTCAAAAAATGTCCGTTTTTTGTCCGCTTCGCCCCATCCTGAGAGCAAAGTTGGGCTGCCTTTGGGTCAAAACGGACACGAGCGGACGCCCTCTGCATTGTCCTCGTCCGGGGTGTGTCCTTTTGCATGTGACCCTGGCCCGCCTGTCATTGGCCCACCCACCCACCGACCCACCCCTCTCTCTCCTCCTCCTTTTCTCCCCTGGCCCACCACGCACACACACCACCGCAAGGCTGAATTACCACGGGCGCCCAGGAGCACGCAGCGCTCCAGCCGGCCGGCCTCGCCTCGCTGTCGTTGAGGCCCCGCCGCCATGTCCGGCGAGCAGGCGCAGGCGGGGGCGTGGGGTGCGTGGGGCGGCGAGCTGCCTTGACCCCTCGCGGTCTGAGCCGTCGCCGCCGTCGAAATCGGCAAGAA
>NC_041383.1:89306236-89348364 GCF_002162155.2 Triticum dicoccoides
CCGCTCGCGCGCGCGCCTGCGCGCCCACCCCGCGCGCCGCCGCCCGGCCGACCACGGGGGCAGCCGCGGCGACGAGCAGGCGGGGCGGGCCGGCTGCCGCGGGCGAGTGGCCGACGCGTGGGCGAGCGGCCATGTCGGGCGCGGCGCGGCGACGAGATTCCGAGGGCAGGGATGCAGCGGACGTTTTGGGTCACTCTGCCGCGGTGGGCGCCTCGAACCCAAACCGAACACGCATGTCCGTTTTCGTCCCCATTGCCACTCCAAACGGATAAAATTCGGATAAAACGGACGTCCGTTTGGGGTCGTGCGGTGGAGTTGGCCTCATGGCCGTCTCCGTCACCACGTGAAGGCGTCCGTCGCGTCCGTCATCACCTGCACCTGCCTCTCACCAAAAGCTGGAGCCGTCATATGACAAGCAAGCACCCGTATCATCAGTCTCCCCCGAGCATAATTCAGTACTTACTGCAGAGTAACAATCGTTGGAAGTAAACAACATCTGTGTCTCCGCAGTAAGTACTGAATTAGCGGTGGTAAAAAAGGCTCACTCAAAGTCTGCAGCCGCAAAAGGCACAAGCGGACATAAACATGGCGAACGCAGCTGACAGCGACCTCACTGGACAGCAACAAGATTAAGATGACGATGGAGGGAGACAATGACTTTACTCGTCTGCGCTATGCCTCTGCCGCCATGTCGGCCCGCGCGCGCGCGTCATCCTCCGTGACCGAATATCCATGGCCGCCAGCCATTGCCATTGCCATGCCACCACACTTCTTCTTCTTCAGGCTTTTGTGAACATCATCCTTTTGGCACTACCATCATCAAGCCATGCATCTATTCTTGGACGAAGCAAATTACATGACGAACCCACTCTCCACATCTTTACGAGCTCACTACCACTTCCGTGTCTGAGGCCTGAACGTGCGCATGCGCCATGAGATAAAAAAGGCAGGCAGGAGACGAAACCGTAAACTATAGTACCAATATTTGCATTGCCATAACGGGAATAAATCGTTTCTTACCACAGATCACAGTGCATGCACCAATCTTCGTAGAATATTAGACTACTACTCCCTCCGTCCCGAAATATTTATCCATCAGATTGATGTATCTAACACCAAGTTAGTGCTAGATATATCCATTTAAGCAACAAATTTTGGACAAGCTTTTTTGGACGGAGGGAATATTTCTCATCATCAGAAAGCAGGCAAGAGCTAACCATATACTATATGCACAGAAGCACTGATGAATACATACATACATACATATAGCATGGACCATACAGGCATGCAGGCCGTCGTGCCTAGCTATGTTTGGAATTCTTTGCAATTCCTGATGCAACCACTGCAGAATCTGTCAGGCACCAGCGACACCATTAGGTCGTCCCAGACCTTAAAAACCCCGTTGTTCGCGTACCTCCAGTGGCTTACAACCAAGCACAGATTCAACCACCATTAATCCACTACGACCCACGATCGATCATACCCAAGCGTACGTCACACACAGGGACCATGTCTATATACAAATCCGCGGCCTCCAACTTGCAAGACAGGAAATATATAAGAGAGCACCAGCTTATCTTAACCACTTCTCAATTTCTCATACCTGTAATACTACTGCTGCTGCTATACATGTGTGTGATGCATAGTTTGTAGTGCTAGTTAAGTATGAACGGATCGGATCCCTGCTTGTTCCTGCTGGTCACTCGCGGGCACAGCCTAGAAGCGCTCAACCGTATTTTACAGCCTCACCACGGAGCACTAAGTGCAAGGTTTGGTACTACTCTGTATCTCACTTACCGAGTAAATTAGGATCAGTTGCTAATAGGATACCCTGGCATCAGTGCAATAGTTTTTCAAGAGTTTAGACCAATAGGAAGGGATCATGCATGGTACTGGAGCAGGGAACAAGCGGTCAATTCCATAAGATTATTTGATTTAGGCCCTCTTTGATTCGCAGGATTTTCAAATCGTAGGAATAGGAAAAGTATAGGGTTAGAGTGGCATGCACACATGAATCCGACAGAATTAGGCCTCCTTTGGTTTAGAGGAATTTCATAGGAATTCTAGAGGATAGGATTTTTATAGGATTTTTTCCTTTAGAGCCCTTTGGTTCATAGGAATGGATTCCTATTCCTACATAGGATTGGTTCCTATCCTCCACATTTCATAGGAAAATAAGAAAGAGCCTAGACTCAATGGAAAAATTCCTTTGGTGTCAACCAAAATGACATCTTGTTTCCTATTCCTACTCATAGGATTTGAGATACATGTCATCTCATTTCCTACAAGATTCCTATTCCTGTGATAATCCTATCCTATGAACCAAAAGAGGCCTTAGCATGGAGTGTTTGATGGCACAGGAAAAGCAAAGGAATTGTAAAAAGAGATTGGAGTGGATGTTAAATTTCCTATGAAATGTAGTACAAAAGATTCCATAGGAAAAATTCCTATGGGATCCAATCCTATGAATCAAAGGACCAACATAGGAAAAATTCTTAAGGATTTCAATCCTCCAGAAATCCTATAAAATTCCTTTGAATCAAAGGAGCCCTTAGTGAACTGTCAGCGGCAGACCTAGGATACCCTATCCCACATCTGTTTCCTATCTAACCCCTGTGGTGTTCTTCAGAGAACCAGATACTACCACTACCACTAAGGCACTAACTAACTGCAACAGTATTAAAGCCAGCGGTCAGATGGTGGTCACCGACACCCACAGTGCCACAACCATATATACTCTTCAACATTGGACTTCATTTCCAATTTGCATGTAACTATTTAAGATAGTAACACAGTTAAACAGCACTGTCTTGAACTGAAATTTATGGAATTTTCACATGGAAACAAACAGGTGTCCTTGAAAGATATGGCACCTCTGCAAATAATGGCCGGGTCATGAGTCATCACTCCTCAACAACAGCAACAGCCGCGGGTACCCATATAGAGGAGGCGAGCGCCGCACAGATCCTGCAACGGACCACGCCGGCTGGTCCTCCTGCATCGATGGAAATGGCAAGGATGGGCAGCCCGGAAAGACGAGTGCGTCTGAGCCAGCATCATCATGTGATTGGAAAAGGTAGAGCGGAATCGAGTGCGGCCCAAGCATGGAAGAGGAAGAATAAACAGCCCGTCGTCGTGCACTCCACCATCCCGATCGATCGATCTGACCACGCCATGAATGGCGAAGGAACAAACTCACACACAGAGGACATGCATGCATGATCAGAGTCAAGACGAAACCAAAACTTTACTAGTACTGCTACACTTGTTGCATTTTTCTTTTTTTGGTTTTCCAATGGAAAACGACCTCTCAGACTGTACACTGCTGCCACGGATGGCGGCACCGGGGTTTCACCGGTCCTCCAGCTCCTCGAATGTTTGGGTTTGAATATGACATCTTCGAATTTCCTCTCTGTTTTCCCGCTGCTTGCTGGTGCTGTTGTTGCCGTCGCGGCATCGCCGGATGGTTGACGGTTGACGGCTGATCAGCAGCTCATCGCCTCGCACTTGACCGCCATGGGCGGCCGGTCGAACCGGCCGCGGGACAGCAGCGTCCCGACCACCGCCATGTCGCGGCAGAACGCGCCCTGGAACATCGGGCTCATCGCCGCCGCGCTCAGCCTCGGCGTCGGCGGTGACGGCGGCGCGACTTGCACCGGGATGTTCTCGCAGCGGACACGCTCTGTCTGCTTGGGGCTCTCCGGCACGGCTGCCGCTTCTTCTTCTTCTTCTTCTTGCATGGCCGCTGACGCTGCGGCTTCTTCTTCTGCTTGCTTGGTCGCCGACGCTGCGGCGGCGGCCACGGTGGCAGCCAATGCGGCGGCGGCGGCGTCCTCCCTGGCCCTCTGCCGCGCGGCGGCCTCCTCGTCCAGCACGGCGGACATGATGTGCGAGTACCCCTTCTGCAGCATCCGGTAGAGGAACAGGGCCGACATGCGCGCCTGGTCGCGCACGGCGTCCAGGTCGCGGTGCTCGTCCACCAGCTCCAGCCGCTCCGCGAACGACGCCGACCGGTCCGGCTTCAGCTTCAGCGTCAGCAGGAGGTGCGCGCGCACCACCTCCGACCGCGCGCAGCCGCGCGGGACCCCGAGGAGCGCGTAGTAGTCCACGTTGCACCCGTCGCCGGCGGCCACGCGGGCGCGGAGCTGCTGGACGCGGGCCACCAGCTCGCGGTGCGCACCGGCGATCTCGCGCTGCCGGACGCCGCCCTGCGGCCGCCAGCTCGGCCCCGGCAGCTTCCCGTCACGGAGGGCCGCGTCGTAGAGCAGCTTCAGGTGGTCCAGGTCGCGCAGGCTGTCGGGGATCGCGCCCACGGACTCGAGCAGGTCGGCGCGCGCGCGCAGCGCCGGGATGAACGCCGGGTCGAGCGCCAGCGCGCGGTTGCAGTCGGCGATGGCGTCGGCCGGCCGCCCGGACGCGCGGAACGCCGCGGCGCGGCCCACCAGGCAGGCCGTGGCGAAGGAGTGCGGGAGCACGCCGCCGCGGCGCGCGTCGAGCACCTTGTTGAAATGGCGCACGGCCTCGGCGGGGAGGCCGGCGTCCAGCGCCGCCACAGCGGCGGCGCGGCGGCGGAGCAGCAGCTTCACGTGCGCCAGCAGCTGTGACACCGAGTCCGCCTCGCTCGCCGGCGGCATCCCGGACGCCTGGCTGAACTTGCACGGCGCCCTTCTGCTGGCTGCAGGCACATTGGCCGTCGAGTTGGACGGGGAGAAGCTGTCCTCCGACCAGCACACGCTCTCGCGGCGGAACGCGGCCGTGGCGAGGCGGCGGCCGGTCTGGAGGAGCACCACGGCGTCCTCCATCAAGCCGAGATGGAAGCAAGCCTGACCCAGGACCAAGTACCTGCACACGAATTGACAATGGCAATCAGCACTGCTTGTTGCAAAGCGGCATCAATGTTCGATTTGGTAATCAAGGCAATGGCGAGTGATTCTCTTACCTCCACTGGGTCTCGGCGTCGGAGTTCTTGGATAGGCCGGCGACGACGCGGCGCTTGATCTCGGACACGTCGAAGCAGCAGAGGAACAGGGAGCCCCCGGCGCCGGAGATGGAGAGCTCGCGGCCCGGGGAAAGAAGCCCCGCGCGAGACGCGCAGGCGAGGTCGCCGGAGCCGGACGAGCAGGAGGAGGAGGAGGTGGCCGTGTCATCCCCGGCGCAGGACTTGGCGCAGCTGGGAATGTAGTCGCGGAGCATCTCGGCGACGTCGCGGTACCGGCGGAGCGCGAGCAGCGCGCGCGCCCGGAGCTCGAGCGCGGCCTCCATGCGCGGCGACATCTCCAGCACCGCGCCGACCAGCCCGAGCGCGGCCGCGGCCGCCGAGTCATCCCCGCCGTCGCCGTCCCGCGCCGCCGCGGCCGCCAGAGCCGCCCGCGCTTCGCCGATGTACCCGTTGATCACCTGCCGCGCACAACCGCCATGGAAACAAGCAGCCATCAGATCCGGGCGCCAAGGTCAGAGAATTCAAGCTCTCCCCCTCCCTCCCTCAAGCCGCCGTCAAGATTTCGGAGGAAAGAAAGACGAGTCTTTTCCATCCCTCCTCCCTCATCAGGACCAGAATGGACATTAATGAAGCAGACTCGGAAGAGAACAAAACAAGAATTGAAGGATCGTCAATGGAGGATGGACGAGACGCGGTGACGCATGGCATGCATCGCGCCATCTGGACAGCGCAGCAGGCAGAGGCCAAGGCCCGGAGTTTGACCCCTCCGCAAAGTCCAAATCGCGCCACCCCTATCCGCCGGACGGAGCAGCATTGAAGAGCACGAACCTTTCTGTTGCCGCGGCGCCACTTGTTGCTCCTCCTCGTCGGCTCCGGAGCGGGAGACGACACCGCCATGGCAGCCTCCGCGCATCAACCAACCTGCAGCCTCCGCGCACGGCAGGGGAGCGAGCTAGGCAGGGAGGAAGAGAGAGAGAGAGGAGGCGTATATATATATGGGTGTGGAGATCGGGGGAGAGGGAGGGAGGGGGGAGAGGAATCCTGTGACTTCGCTGCGCCCCGGAAATGGAGCTGAATATATACGGGAGAGAGATGGAGATTGCCAGCTGCGCTGCGCTGCGCGCCGTCGAGGTTGCTTGCTCGAGCGGACTGCTTTCTTTCCTCCTCCTTTTGTTGGATGCCTTGAGGTTCCTAGCTGGACAAGATGCCTCCACGCAGGCCTAGCTAGCTAGCTAGAGTAGATAGTAAAATTAAATAGTGACTAGTGCCCCTGCCGTGCCACGGCGCTCTGCCCTGCCCTGCCCTGCTGCCCACCACTCTCACCTTTTTTTTTAAGAGGAGAGAGAGGGTCTGTGTTGCGTGTGCCCCACAGCTCAGTGATGACGGGGATTTTCTTCCTTTATGGCGAGAGATTTGCTTTGTCTAATTACCCCATTTGGCAGCGTGAAGGGGAACAGTGCCCATACGGTGTACTCGCGGCACTGTAATTGTCCGCCATCATCAGAGATCAGCGGCCGTCCACGTGGGCTAACAGCGGAATTAACCGCCGCAGAGGAGTACTACTGTCTACTAGTACTACGCCTCACGGCACCACTGCGCCAAACCTGCCAGGCGCACAGTAAACTTTCTTTTACCACGTGCTGTTAACCAGTGCCCGTACATCGCCAACAGCACCAGCAGTAGTAGTACTACTCCCCCCGTCCGGAATTACTTGTCATCAAAATGGATGAAAATGGATGTATCGCAAGTACTAATCGAAATTGCATCCGGCCATTAGCAAAAAAATCTCGTCCCCCGCGGTAAAAGAAAAATCCAATCCCCGTCATCAGTGGGCCGTGGATGGATGCGTCTTTTCTTTCCAGCTCCGGCGGCAAGCAAAAGCGCGCAGAACTGCGAAAGCATGGGCGCATTTTGAGAAGGGCGCGGTGGATGGTTGGATCGACCAATCGATCGGGTCGGGTCGGGTCACATGGCGACGGCACTGTCAGCGGCCTCTTTCCAGCGGAGCAGCCTGCCATTATCCAGCCTAACATCCGTAATAAACCACCCATGTTCGATCCCCAGCTGCCTCATCAACCCGAACTGAACCTCAGCTCCGACCCCTTTTCGTTCGCTAACGGAACGACGTCGTCGACAACAGTTTGATTAGCGGACACTCCAGCAGCAGCTGCGGTCACTGTCAGCGTCGTAATCATCATACGCCAGGCCGACGGGAAAACAAATCCTAGGCGGCATGCGTGATGCGTCCGTTACCTGCAGCAGACCGGTTACTACTACTCGCCAGCACGTTCTTGTCGTTGTTTAATTAGGACCGGCATCGAGCACCTAATGGGGTTGCCACTTATGCGGCTCACCTTACCGGAGTCAATCTGCGCTGAATTATCATCACTAATGGTTACATGATGGACGGATGGTTGGATCGGGTTAGTAGCTGTGCGCGCGTATGTGCGGGGTTGATGGAATCATCAACGGCCGGTCGGTCCGTGTCGCCGGGGAGGCGGGCACGCCGTGCGGGCGGACACCACCGGATGCTCTGGCCTGTCTTCGCACGCTACAGTGAACGTGCTTGGACAGTAACCAAAAGTACCGCCAGTACTGTTTGGACATTTTTTTTTCAACTTGCGTGGCTTGCTCATTGGGTCACAAGGTCAACCGCGCTGACATGTGGCCGTGCCTCGGTTCCCTGCGTGCTGACTTTTCTCCGCTGTGACGTGAAAATATTTCCAATATATTTTTGTTGTAGTACGTCCAGTCTGAAAAACACCTCCTTTGGTAATGTGCGTTTGAAGTGTTTGACAAAAAAACTACCACATTAGGGGTTGCTATCCCACTGAAATACCACATTCAAAAAAGTGATTGATAACTAAAAAAAAGTTAATTTTGTGACTAAAAACTACCACTTCCGGGAAAAAGCCAGTTTAGACGATTTAAATGTGTTTATGACATACGGGGCCCGTCTGTCAAGGATGACATGGCAGAAAAGTCAACTCCGTTTATTTTTTACCGTTATGATGGGTGGGGCCCACACGTCAGCATCACCTTCTTCTTCCCCCTCATCTCTCTCTCTGGAATTTTAGCAAACACCTTATGTGCACCTCTGCCCGCGGCGGAAAACTTGCCGGACCTCCCTCTCTCCGCCGGCGAGCTCCTCAGCCCCGTCACCCCCTGCCACCTCTCCTTTCCCTTCCTCCCTTCCTTCACTTCTCACGTGCGTGAGCTCGCCCTGCCATGGCGCCTCGACCTCTGCTCTGTCAGTCGTCAGAGCTCCATGCCAGCCCGCCTTCCCATCCTTCGGTCATCAATCATTCAACAACCGAGCGACGCCCGCAGCCAGACCCTCGCATCACTCCACTCCAATGCCGCCGGCCTTTGCGAACCCCATTGAGGGAGTCCTGGATTAAGGGGTACTCGGACAGCCGGACTATATACATTGGCCGGACTGTTGGGCTATGAAGATACAAGATAGAAGACTTCGTCCCGTGTCCAGATGGGACTCTCCCTTGCATGGAAGGCAATCTTGGCGATTCAGATATGAAGATTCCTTTCCTTGTAACCGACTCTGTGTAACCCTAGTCCCCTCCGGTGTCTATATAAACCGGAGGGTTTAGTCCGTAGGAAGAGAACAATCATAATCATAGGCTAGCTTCTAGGGTTTAGCCTCTACGATATCGTGGTAGATCAACTCTTGTATACTCATATCATCAAGATCAATCAAGCAGGAAGTAGGGTATTACCTCCATCGAGAGGGCCCGAACCTAGGTAAACATTGTGACCCCCGCCTCCCGTTACCATTAGCCTTAGACGCACAGTTCGGGACCCCCTACCCGAGATCCGCCGGTTTTGACACCGACAACGGGCTCTACAGCATATTGAGAGTTCCACTGCGTCGTCTTCATAAGGCTCGATGGCTCCTTCAATCATCTACAACTACGCGGTCCAGGATGAGGTCTTTCTCCCGTGACAAATCTTCGTATTCGGCGGCTTCGCACCGCGGGCCAACTCGTTTGGTCATCTGGAGCAGATCGACAGCTACGCCCCTGGCCATCAGGTCAGGTTTGGAAGCTTGAACTACACCGCCGACATCCGCGGAGACTTGGTCATCGACGGATTCGAACCGTTGACAGCCGCACCATGCAACCACGATGAACATGACTTAAATCTGTCATCGGACCATGCTCAGGAGGTAGCGCCTGTAACTATCCTGGCCTTAGATCCAGAGCAGATCGCGCCATCCGAGGATGGGAGGCTGGACCCCGCCACGGAAACCGCAGACTCAACGGCGCTAGAGTCGAACACAGATCTGACCTCCAACGAGCCATGTGTTATCGGAACCTCGGACTCGTCTCCGGCTATAGGATCCGAACCGCATGTATCCGCGCCCATCGAATCTGATTGGGTGCCGATCCTGGAGTTCAGCTCCGCGAACATCTTCTGACACTCACCCTTGGGTGATGTGTTAAACTCATTAAAATCCCTCTCCTTAACAGGAGACTCTTGGCCGAACTATGTCCGGCTTGAGTGGGAAGCGGACAATGAAGAAATTTGTTACCCACCCACCACCCACTTAATAGCCACTGTCGACGACCTGACCGACATGCTTGATTTCGACTCCGAAGACATCGACGGTATGGGCGACGATGCGGGAGAAGAACAGGAACCACCGCCCACGGGGCGCTGGACAACCATCTCCTCATATGACATATACATGGTGGGCGCATGTAAAGAAAACAATGGCGAGGACAAAAAGGATGCAGTTGAGGATAAGCCTCCTGAGAAGCAGCTGAAGCGCCGACGTCAGCGGCGCTGCTCTAAACCTCGCCATAGTAAAAACAACAATACCGGCACAAGAGAAAATAACACCCCGGATGACGCCGAAGACAATGAAGACCTCGCAGACCCAGCCATGAAGCAGGACGAGCAAATAGACGGCGAACACAGTCCGGGTCCGTTGTCCGATCACAGCGATGTCGAAGATACCACTTACCAACCCGTCTCCGAATAGGAGATTAGTCTGGATGACGACGCATTCATCGTTCCGGAAAAACACTTGGAACATGAGCGCCTCCAACAGAGACTTATCGCCATCGCGAGGAGCTTGAAGAAGCAGAAGCAATGACTTAAAGCTGCACATAATACACTCAATGATAGATGGAACGAAGTGCTCGACACTGAGGAAAAATACGGCGGTGGTCGCCAAACAAAGAGCTATCCCAAACGCAAACTGCTACCCGAATTTGACGACGAGGCTATCGCGCCCACAGCGCCGAATCAGAACGCGGACGACCAACCAGACCGATCACCCCGTGGTCGAGACAGAGCGGCTAACAATGCCGCACACGAACCCGCACCCCCTCCCCATAAAGGAAGGGAGGTAGCAATCCAGGACCAGAAACACGATTTACGTGAGGACCTGGAGAAAAGGGCTAGCATAACCAGGTCCATCTATGGATCTAGGGAACGTGTTCCTGCACAGGATCATGGCCATCAAACCATATATGCCAGTCGATTACTAGTTCGGAACCAACACCGAACACTACAAACGTCGGACCCGTGCCACGACATAGCCAAATACAGGGGCGCCGCACACCCCCCCTGTGCGTCACCGATGAGGTGCTGGATCATGAATCTCCGGAAGGGTTTAAACCCATGAATATCGAGGCATACGACGGAACGACAGACCCTGCGGTCTGGATAGAAGACTTTATCCTCCACATCCACATGAATCGTGGAGACGATCTCCACGCCATCAAATACCTACCCCTCAAGCTAAAAGGACTAGCTCGGCACTGGCTGAAAAGCCTGCCCAAAAATTCCATTGGAAGCTGGGAAGAACTCTAGGACGCTTTCAGGGCAAATTTTCAAGGGACCTATGTCCAACCTCCGGCTGCAGACGATCTAAGTCACATAACTCAACAACCCGGAGAGCCAGCCCGTAGGCTTTGGAACAGATTTCTCACCAAGAAGAACCAAATCATCGACTGTCCGGACGCCGAAGCCTTAGCAACTTTCAAACACAGTGTCCGGGACGAATGGCTGGCCAGACACCTCGGCCAGGAAAAGCCAAGGACAATGGCAGCCCTAACTACTCTCATGACCCGCTTTTGTGCGGGTGAGGACAGCTGGTTGGCCCGTAGCAGCACCAGTAATCCTGGCACATCCGAAATCAGGGATGGTAATGGAAAACCACGACGCAAAAAAAATGTCGGAACAATGAAGAAAGCCCAAACAACACAGCGGTAAACGCCGGATTTAGGGGCTCCAGACCCGGTCAACAGAAAAAGTAATTTAAAGGCAGCTGAGACGGTCCATCCAGCCTAGATAAAATTCTAGACAGGCCCTGCCAGATTCATGGCACCCCCGATAAACCAGCTAATCACACCAACAGAGATTGTTGGGTTTTCAAGCAGGCCGACAAGCTTAACACCGAACACAAAGGGAAGGGGCCGCAAAGCAAAGACGAGGATGAATCTCGCCAGCCGAATATGGGGGGACAGAAGAAATTTCCACCGAAGGTTAAAACAGTGAACATGATTTATGTCACTCATATCCCAAAGAGGAAGCACAAACACGCACTCCGAGACGTCTATGCTGTAGAGCCCGTTGTCGGTGTCAACACTCGCGGATCTCGGGTAGGTGGTCCCGAACTGTGTGTCTAAGGCTAATGGTAACAGGAGGCGGGGGACACGATGTTTACCCAGGTTCGAGCCCTCTCTATGGAGGCAATACCCTACTTCCTGCTTGATTGATCTTGTTGTTATGAGTATTACAAGAGTTGATCTACCACGAGATTGTAGAGGCTAACCCTAGAAGCTAGCCTATGGTTATGATTATTCTTGTCCTACAGACTAAACCCTCCGGTTTATATATACACCAGAGGGGGCTAGGATTACACAGAGTCGGTTACAGAGAAGGGAATCTACATATCCGAATCACCAAGTTTGCCTTCCACGCAAAGGAGGGTCCCACCCGGACAAGGGACGAAGTCTTCTATCTTGTATCTTCATAGTCCAACAGTCCGGCTAAAGTACATACTCCGGCTGTCCAAGGACCCCTTAATCTAGGACTCCCTCAGTAGCCCTTGAACCAGGCTTCAATGACGACGAGTCCGGCGCGCAGATTTTCTTCGGCATGGCAAGGCGGGTTCCTTCTCCGAATACTCCAAAGTAGATCTTGAACACAAGAATCGTGTCCGGCTCTGCAGAACAAATTCCACATACCACCGTAGAGAGTATAATATTTCACGAATCTAATCTGCTGACAATTTCTTCATAGCGTGACATCACGCCGCGGCTCGGTTATTATTCGAACCGTTTTTCCAACCCGCCTCTACACGTTTCATGAGGCGGTTTTATTGGCATGTCTTGTCGAAGCAGAGATCGTGTCCCCTTATCATGGGATTCTCATCAACACGGGCGTGGATAACCCAACCATGCCATCAGCACGACGCTTGGGGAATAAGCGAGTTTTAGGGCATGCGGGGAGGCCCATGATTTTACTGCCTTTATAAAGGGACAAGGATTCCCCTCTTTCAATTATTATTCGAACCGTTTTTCCAACCTGCCTCTACATGTTTCGCGAGGCGGTTTTATTGGCATGTCTTGTCGAAGCAGAGATCGTGTCCCCTTATCATGGGATTCTCATCAACACGGGCGTGGGTAACCCAACCATGCCATCAGCACGACGCTTGGGGAATAAGCGAGTTTAGGGCATGCGGGGAGGCCCATGATTTTACTGCCTTTATAAAGGGACAAGGATTCCCCTCTTTCACCCACACCTTCTTCTTCCTCTGCCTACTCTCTCGCTCTCTCTCTCTCTCTCTCTCTCTCTCTCTCTCTCTCTCTCGCTCCAACGCCCAAGCATTCGCCTTCTCCGCCCACAAGAGCATTCCGAAAATGTCCGGATCCGGAGTTGGGGGCAAGTGGATGGCCTCCACTGTCCGGGAGAAGGATATAAAGAAACTTCGGGAGGCCGGGTATCTGGCCAAGAAGATTGGCCACCGTCTCCCGACGGCGGGACAGATCGTCCCTACTCCGGAACCCCATGAGAGGGTCGTATTCCTCCCTCACTTTGTCCGCGGGATGGGGTTTCCCCTTCACCCATTCGTTCACGGCATTATGTATTACTACGGGATCAATTTCCATGATCTATCCCCCAATTCATTCCTCAACATCTCGACATTCATCGTCGTGTGTGAGGCCTTTCTCTGCATCTCTCCTCACTTTGGATTGTGGCTGAAGATTTTCAATGTGAAGCCCAAGGTGGTGAGCGGCGAGCACGCCGAGTGCGGAGGTGCCATGGTGAGCAAGATGCCCAACTTCTCATGGCCATCAGGTACATTTAATGATTCCGTCAAAGGGTGGCGGCAACAGTGGTTCTATGTTACTGAGCCACACGGTGCCAAATGGGCCACGGTTCTCGGATTCTGATCCAGAGCCTGATACGTCTCCAACGTATCTATAATTTTTGATTGTTCCATGCTATTATATTACCCCTTTTGGATGTTTATGGGCTTTATTTTACACATTTATATCATTTTTGGGACTAACCTACTAACCGGAGGCCCACCCGTATTGCTGATTTTTTGCCTATTTCAGTATTTCGAAGAAAAGGAATATCAAACGGAGTCCAAACGGAATGAAACCTTCGTTAGCGTGATTTTTGTAACGAACGTGATCCGGAGAACTTGGAGTGCAAGTCAAGCAACAAACGAGGCGGCCAAGAGATAGGAGGGCGCACCCACCCCTCCTGGGCGCGCCCCTTGTCTTCTGGGCCCCTCGAGCGGCCACCAACGTACTTCTTCCTCCTATATATACCTACGTACCTCGAAAACATCCAGGGAGCAACTGAAACACAATTTCCACTGCCGTAACCTTCTATATCCGCGAGATCCCATCTTGGAGCCTTCGCCGGCGCTCCGCCGGAGGGGGAATCAACCATGGAGGGCTTCTACATCAACACCATAGACCCTCCTATGAGTTGTGAGTAGTTTACCACAGACCTTCGGGTCCATAGTTATTAGCTAGTTGGCTTCTTCTCTCTTTTTGGATCTCAATACAATGTTCTCCCTGAGGGAGTCTTGGATAAGGGGGTATCCAAACAGCCGGACTATATACTTTGGCCGGACTGTTGGACTATAAAGATACAAGATAGAAGACTTCGTCCCGTGTCCGGATGGGACTCTCCTTGGCGTGGAAGGCAAGCTTGGCGATCCAGATGTAGATCTCCTCCTCTGTAAACCGACTTTGTGTAACCCTAGCCCCCCTCCGGTGTCTATATAAACCGGAGGGTTTAGTCCATAGGACTCACGATCATCATCAACAATCATACCATAGGCTAGCTTCTAGGGTTTAGCCTCTCTGATCTTGTGGTAGATCAACTCTTGTAATACTCATATCATCAAGATCAATCAAGCAAGAAGTAGGGTATTACCTCCATCGAGAGGGCCCGAACCTGGATAAACATCGTGTCCCCAGTCTCCTGTTACCATTAGCCTTAGACGCACAGTTCGGGACCCCCTACCCGAGATCCGCCGGTTTTGATACCGACATTGGTGCTTTCATTGAGAGTTCCTCAGTTCCGTCGATACAAGGTTAGATGGCTTCTCCAACCTTCAACCACGCTGTCCTGGGCGAGACTTCTCTCCCCGAACCGATCTTCATGTTCGGCGGCTTCGCACTGCGGGCCAATTCGCTTGGCCATCTGGAGCAGATCAATAGCTACGCCCCCAGCCATCAGGTCAGGTTTGGAAACCTAAACTACACCACCGACGTCCGCGGAGACTTGATCTTCGACGGATTTGGACCTGTGTCAGGAGCGCCGAACAATCACGACATGCACGACCTAGATCGGCAGTCGGACAGTATTCGAAACATCGCACCCGCCATCACTCCGGACTTTGTTCCAGAGCAGGTCATGCCTTCCGAGGACGGGTGGATGGACCCCGCCCTGAAGGCCGCATCCTCATCGGTGTTGGAGCCGAACACAGACTCCTCTCTCCAGGAAATCTATACCTCCGGACCCCCGGACTCGTCTCCGGTAGCGTGTTCCGGACCGCGCGCGTCCGTGCCCATCGAATCTAATTGGGCTCCAGTCATGGAGTTCGCCGCCGCGGATATCCTTCAGCACTCACCCTTCGGAGACTCCTGGCCGAGCTATGTCAAGAGACTCCTGGCCGAGCTATGTCCGGCCCGTGTGGGATACAGAAGACGAAGAAAATCACAACCCACCCGCCACCCACTTTATAGCCACTGTCGACGACCTAATAGACATGCTTGACATCTCCCCCAATAACATCGATGGTATGGACGTTGATGCAGGAAAAGATCCGGAACCACTGCCCACGCGGCGCTGGACCTCCACTTCATCATACGACGTCTACATGGTGGACACCCCCAAAGAGGACAATAGTGACAAAAAGGACACAACAGAGGATAAACCCCCCAGGCAAAAGCAAAAACGACGGCGTAAGCGCCGCCTTAGGTCCAGTCACAGCAAAAATAGCGATAACAACCCAAAACAGGATGACACTCCGGTTGATTTCGAAGGCAACAACGACCATAGGGATCCAGCGATGGAGCAGGATAAACCAGGTCAGGCCGAACACAGCCCAGAGCAGACACCCGATTTAGAGGGCCGAACTCATCATGCTATCTGCAAAGAAGATAACAGTCCGGTTGACGATGCGTTCATCATCCCAGAAGAACATTCAAAGCTAGACAAACTCCACAGAAAACTCCTGGCCACAGTGCGGAGCCTAAAGAAGCAGAAGCAAAGACTCAAGGCTGCGCAGGATACGCTCAACCGACGATGGAATAAGGTGTTGGACACCGAAGGAAAACATGGCGATAATCGCCACACAAAGAGCTACCCAAAGCACAAACTGCTACCCGAATTTGACAATGAAGCCGCAACACCCGTTCGGCCCAAAAATAATACGGCTACTCAGCCGGACCAACCACCTCATGGCCGCGATAGAGCAGCCACTGATACCGCACGTGATTTACAAGAGCTCCTGGACAAAAAGGCCAGTGCGGCCAGGTCCATCTATGGGTCCAGTGGACAGGCTCCGACGCGGGATTATGGTCACCACAGCGATTAGGCCGATCGAATACCAGTCCGGAATCAACACCGGGAGCAACAACAGCCAGCAGCAGGCTGCGACACAGCCAGATATAGAGGGGCTGCACACCCCCTGTGCTTCACGGATGAGGTGCTGGATCATGAATTTCCACAGGGATTCAAACCCGTGAATATAGAGTCATACGACGGAATGACGGACACCGGGGTGTGGATTGAAGATTTTATCCTTCACATACATGGCTTGTGGCAACGACCTCCACGCCGTCAAATACCTCCCCCTCAAGTTAAAAGGACCAGCTCGTCATTGGCTGAAAAGCCTCCCCGAAAACTGAATTGGAAGTTGGGAGGAACTCGAGGATGCTTTCAGGGCCAACTTTCAAGGAACCTATGTCCGGCCTCCAGATGCGGATGATTTAAGTCACATAATACAGCAGCCTGGAGAGTCAGCCCACAAACTTTGGAACAAATTCCTCACTAAGAAGAATCAAATTGTCGACTGTCCGGATGCCGAAACCTTAGCGGCCTTCAAACACAGTATCTGAGACGAGTGGCTTGCCAGACACCTCGGCCAAGAAAAGCCGAGAACGATGGCAGCCTTAACAAGCCTCATGACCCGATTTTGCGCGGGCGAGGACAACTAGTTGGCCCGTAAAGGCACCAGCGACCCCAGCACATCCGAAATCCGAGATGGCAACGGGAAGCCACGACACACCAAGAACAAGCGTCGAAATAACGACAGTCTGGACAACACAGCGGTCAACACCGGATTCTGGGGCTCTCGACCCGGTCAAGAAAAAAAGCCATTTAACGGCAGTAAAGAGGAACCATCCGGCCTGAACAAAGTCCTGGACAGATTGTGCCAAATCCATGGCACTTCCGACAAACCTGCAAATTATACCCACAGAGAATGTTGGGTCTTCAAGCAGGCCGGCAAGTTAAACGCCGAACACAAGGGAAGGGAAACACCAAGCGAAGACGAGAATGAGCCTCGCCAGCCAAACACTAGGGGCCAGAAACAATTCCCACTACAAGTCAAAACGGTAAACATGGTGCACGCAACTCACGTAGAGTTCGTAGCCCCCAATCTAATCCCTGGGCAACTTGCCCGATCACTTTTGATCACAGGGACTATCCGGCTAGTATCCGGCACGGAGGATCGGCTGCCTTGGTGCTCGACCCAATAATCAATGTATACCATCTCACTCGTGTCCTAATGGATGGCGGCAGTAGTCTTAATTTGATATATCAAGACACCATCTGCAGGATGGGGATAGACCCATCCAGAATAAATCAAAACAACGCCACCTTCAATGGAGTAGTTCCAGGCATCGTGGCCCATTGTTGGGGATCCCTCGTGTTAGAAGTAACATTCGGTTCTCCCGACAACTTCAGACACGAGAACTTACTCTTCAACATCGCTCCCTTCAGCAGCGATTATCATGTATTGCTTGGAAGACCGGCCTTCGCTTGCTTTAACGCAATACCGAACTATGCCTACCTTAAACTCAAGATGCCCGGTCCACGCGGCGTCATCATGGTTAGCAGAAACACACAACGGTATGCGGAAGTTCCCGCTGCCGGACTCTAGGCGGCCTCTCCCATCGGAACGCATGAACGGTCGTCCAGACCACGGACACGGTTAGATGAGTCCAATATACCATTTTTCACACTAGCTCAGGTAAACCTGAGCCAGGGGCTGTACACGTGTCCCCATAAATAATACGAGGGGCTGCAAACATGTAACACAAGCCCACAATTCGGCTCGCCTCGTTAACAGGCCGGATCTCGAACATTCCTCGAGCATAACTAACTTCTCGCACGTTTTCTTTTTCGTTCTTACAGACAGTACCGGTGCGACACCCTTCCAGGATACGGCACAACGGAGACATAGGCGCAGACGTGCAGCAGGGCCCCGCCCACAGGTTTCTCTTTAGATTAAGCCCCTGTGTAAACCTTCTTTACTGGCTCTTGTTGCTCAACGTCCCATGGGTATTTCTTACACCTGTACGGGACACTGGCGTTTTAGGCCTTTTTTGCCATGACAAATCAATGCGCGTACCTGGAATCACAGGGTCAAGGGCATTATTTAGCCCAATATACTTTATAAAGTCTGAATACCTTCGGGAGTGTTCGGCGTCACGAGTTTGGCCTTATATGCATCAGCTCCGAATCATGTCTTTGGTCAAATGTTGGGTTAGCCCGGCTCCTGGGTTTGCTACCTTACGTTCCGTTCTATCGGCTAAGGCGGCGAAAGGAGAACTACTGCGATTGTGCCCTGGTTATTCCGGATGAGCACCTCAGTAGAGAAAGCTGAAAACTGACTGTCATGATATAGCGAGAGACTGGTAAACCACTCGAGGACTCATCGGAATCTATAGGATTCCTCCGCATTAACAAAGGACCGGTCTGCTAGTCAAGTACGCGCACCGTATCCGGATGCACGCGGAAGTACCAGGGGCTATATAGTAGCCCCACCTTTCAACTCCTATGGCTAAGCGAAGGTGTTACAACTATGTAGTCCGGTTGCCTGGTTTGATGTGCGATCACCTCCTTAATGGACCAAGACGTTGGATCAAGTGTGTCTCTGCCTATCTTCTCGAACACCCCCGCATTATGCGTGGGGGCTAAAGCCAACGACTGCTAACTTTCACGCTATATGAATACATAAACAACCATGCAAGAGACATTATAATACTTTCAGGCAAAAGTATAAAACACAGCCTTCATAATTAAAAACATAATTGTTCATAACTAATAAGTTCGTCATTCAAACATGACATTCTTCGAACACTGAGACTCTATTCTACGGGCACCTTCAATGACCTGCTCAAAGTAGTGCTCAGCTGGGTCTTGGCTTCCGGCCGGACCCCAGGTTGCAATGCGGGTGGCCTCCATATCCGCCCAGTATGTTTTCACGTGGGCAAGAGACATCCATGCACCCTCTATGCACGCCGATCTCTTCATGGCATCAATCTGCGCTCTGGCACCAAATAATCGTTGCACCAGACCAAAGTAACTGTCCGGCTTCGGCTCCTTCGGCCACAAAAGGTCTATTACAAACCTCATTGCAAGGCCGGACAGCCTATGGAGCTCGGCTATGGCGACCATATTCTCACTCAAGGGCAAGGAGCGCGCTGGAGCATTAAATTGCGACTAGAACAGTTTCTCCATTTTGTTATCCTCATGATCCTCGAATAACTTGGTCGCATCAGCTGCACTCTTCACCAAGTAGGGACACTCATCTGCGGCGCTCCATAGCTTATCCAACGGAGCATACATTGGATCTAAAAATTTCATCCGCAACACATAAAGACTTCCGGCCGCGATTTCTCTGGCTTGTCGAAGTTCCTCCCGCGCGTCTCTAATCTAAGAACACATCTCTTTAGCCGAATCCATCGCCTTCTTCAGGTCGGCCGCCTATGTTTGATTCTCCTTTTCGAGAACCTCATACCGGCCGGTGGCGTCCCTCAGCTCCACAACCATCTTGGCTATCTTCTCCTCACTTTGGAGACGAGCGGCCTGTTCGGCTCTTAATTCTTCGGCTGCCTTTAGAGCAGCTGCATTGCTAATCCGGGCTTGTTCCTTGGCTAGAGCAAGCTCCGCCCTTAGGGCCTCAACTGCAGCAGCTCCTCCTGCAACTACATGATACCACATTAGTATTTCAAACCTTATTGGAAAAATAGTTGTGGATATAGGAAAGCATACTCTGCGACTCCTCGAATCGCTTGTTAACAAGCGTGTCGTCGGCCTCCACAACGTCAATCTGTCGCCTCAATTTGGCGCATTCAGCGGCCTGGTCTATTGCCGAACCCTTAGCAACCTGCACATCAATACAGGTGCGATCATAATCTGGGAGTGTGATCCTCCGTTTGCCGCCATGGGCTGCCATCCGTAGTCCCAGGGGCTACTATCTATACAGAGCACATGTATCGCGTGTGGTTCAACTAAAAATTGTGGCTTACCTCAAAGCCTTTGAGCAGGCTCCTAAAAGCTTCGTTTAAACCGCTTGTGGCGGAGGAGATTTTCTCCAACACCGTACCCATTTGGGTATGATGACCCTCCAAGAGATCAGCTGACTCCAGGAGGCCCGTCAGCGTGTTCGGCCAGACTCCGGACTCTCCCGGACCCTTTTCGTTGTTCGCCATGGGAGCCGAACGTGCTGGGCTCGGGGCGGCCGAAGTGTTAGCTTCTGGCCCCATCGGATCCGGACTCCTTCGTGATGATACCTCAGGGTCGCCCGCCCCACGGGGCGGAGAGGCTGGTGGGGTTTCACTCTCCATCATATCCGGAAGAAGATCCCCCGAGGACGAACCCTGTTGAGACGAACTGCTGGCCGGACTACAAAAACAAGTCCTGGTTATTACTCTCAGAGGAAGAAGCAATAAGATCCTTGCTTAATTAAACTTACATCTTGGTGGAGGGCTGGCCCGTTGGCGGGCGCTGTACGGCGAGGACGCCCTTCGAAGTAGGGTCCTTGGGCGAAATTTTTTCCCTTGTTTAGGCGCCCCCGTCTCCAAATCTTCGGAGGCGGCCCTTTTCTTCCTGCGGGGGGAGGAAACCTCAGAATTGCCTCCCCGATTCTCATCCTCTGTGGAGGCGCAGATTCCTCCGGTCTTGATGCGCAGTGTGTGAGGCTCACTCTTGGCCTCCCCACTCCCCCCTTCAGCTTTCCCTGGTGGCACCCGACTAAGTGTCCCTTTGAGAATCCTGGCCATGGTCGGGCCGGGCGAACCTTCGGGAAGAGGGGCCGGACACCTGATCCTCTCCGCCTTTCTAAGCCAATCCTGGTTGCGGATAGTGTTTAGAACAATGCTATGACAAATATAAGCGAGGTGTTCAGTTATTGGGTTACTTACTTGGGTATCAAGGCGATTGCAGCTCAGGCCCACATCCTCGGTGGTGTCCGGACACTTATTCGTGGTCCGAATAACAACTTATACATCCCTTCGGGCGTCATGCCGAAGAAGTGTTGAATGGTCCGCGGACCTTCTGAATTGAATTCCCACATCCGGAGAGGCCGGCGTTTGCACGGGAGGATCCGCTAGACTAGCATTACTTGGATTACTTTGACGAGACTAATGTCCCTCTTGAGGAGCTCCCGAATGTGGCTTTGTAGCATTGGTACATCGTTCGCAGGCCCCCAGTTTAGTCCCACGATGCCAGTTGAGGGGGAGGGCCCGAGCGGAAGGCAGGCGCGGCCGCCCACTTTGAGCCTCGGGGAGCTGTGACATAGAATCACCTCAGTTGCCATAAATCGGATACCTCCGAGAAGGAGCATTTGGGCCACGGGGCATCAGTGTTCCTGCTTATTATGGCACCTTCGCACTCTGCGTGTCGCTCCTCGATTATGTTCGGCCTCACATTGAAAGTCTTGAGCCACAGGACGAAGTGGGGGGCAATGTGAAGGAAGGCTTCACACACAATGATAAATGACGAGATGTGGAGGATGGAATCCAGAGCTAGATCGTGGAAATCTAGCCCGTAGTAGTGCATGAGCCCCCTCACGAAGGGATCAAGAGTAAGACCTAAGCCCCGGAGGAAGTAGGAGACAAGTACGACACTCTCGTTGGTTTCGGGAGTGAGGATAACCTGTTCGGGAGCAGGAAGCCTGTGCTTGACATCGGCGGTCAAATACCCAGCCTCCCTAAGCTTCACAATATCCTCCCCTGTGACAGAGGAAGCCATCCGTCGGCCTTGATGGCCAGATCCGGACATGATCGAAGATCCGGGGTGATTAAGCTCGGGCCTTGGTTATTGGGACTCAGGGTGCGAGATGTGCGAGCGTGGAGATAGAGGGATAGGCCTCAGCTCCTTTATAAAGGGGGTAGAATATCAAGCGTCCCCGAACATGGTCATTCGGGACTTGCCTAAAAACATGGGGTCATGCCAACATGCACGGTTGGATTACCCATAACCGTATTGATGAGAATCCCGTAACAAGGGGGAACACGATCTCTGCTCTGACAGGACATGCCAAGGAAACTGCCTCGTGGTGTGAGTGGTAGCAAGTTGTAAAAGCGGTTCAAGCAAGAACCGGACCGCGACATGATGTCACTTTTCGAAGAATTGTCAGCAGATTAGATTCGTGGATTATTATTATTCTCTCTATGGTGGTATATGGAATGTTATCTTGCAGAGCCGGACACGGTCCATGTGTTCGGAATTTATCTTGGAGTATTCAGAGATGGAACCCGCCTCGCAATGCCGAAGACAATTTACGCGCCGGATTCATCGTCATTGAAGCCTGGTTCATGGGCTACTGAGGGAGTCCTAGATAAGGGGGTATCTGGACAGCCGGACTATATACTTTGGCCAAACTGTTGGACTATAAAGATACAAGATAGAAGACTTCGTCCCGTGTCCGGATGAGACTCTCCTTGGCATGGAAGGCAAGCTTGGCGATCCGGATGTAGATCTCCTCCTCTGTAAACCGACTCTGTGTAACCCTAGCCCCCTCCGGTGTGTATATAAATCAGAGGGTTTAGTCTGTAGGACTCATGATCATCATCAACAATCATACCATAGGCTAGCTTCTAGGGTTTAGCCTCTCTGATCTCGTGGTAGATCAACTCTTGTAATACTCATATCATCAAGATCAATCAAGTAGGAAGTATGGTATTACCTCCATCGAGAGGGCCCGAACCTGGGTAAACATCGTGTCCCCAGTCTCCTGTTACCATTAGCCTTAGACGCACAGTTTGGGACCCCCTACCCAAGATCCGCCGGTTTTGACACCGACACTCCCTCTCTCTTGTGGAGATTTATTCGATGTAAACTCTTTTTGTGGTGTGTTTGTCGAGATCCGATGAATTGTGGGTTTATGATCAAGTTTATCTATGAGAAATATTTGTATCTCCTCTGAATTCTTTTATGTATGATTGAGTTATCTTTGCAAGTCTCTTTGAATTATCAGTTTGTTTTGGCCTACTAGATTGATCTTTCTTGCCATGGGAGAAGTGCTTAGCTTTGGGTTCAATCTTGCGGTGTCCTTACCCAGTGACAAAAAGGGTTGCAAGGCACGTATTGTATTGTTGCCATCAAGGATAAAAAGATGGGGTTTATATCATATTGCTTGAGTTTATCCCTCTACATCATGTCATCTTTCTTAATGTGTTACTCTGTTCTTATGAACTTAATACTCTAGGTGCATTCTGGATAGCGGTCGATGTGCGGAGTAATAGTAGTAGATGCAGGCAGGAGTCGGTCTACTTGTCACGGACGTGATGCCTATATACATGATCATGCCTAGATAATCTCATAGTTATTTGCTTTTCTATCAATTGCTCGACAGTAATTTGTTCACCCACCGTAATACTTATGCTATCTTGAGAGAAGCCACTAGTGAAACCTATGGCCCCCGGGTCTATCTTTTATCATATTAGCTTTCAATCTACTTTTATTTGCATCTTTACTTTTTGCATCTATATTATAAAATACCAAAAATATATTTATCTTATCATACTATCTCTATCAGATCTTACTTTCACAAGTGGCCGTGAAGGGATTGACAACCCCTTTATTGTGTTGGTTGTGAGTTCTTTGTTTGTTTATGTAGGTGTGTGGGACTTTTTAGGAGCCTCCTACTGGATTGATACCTTGGTTCTCAAAATCTGAGGGAAATACTTACACTACTATTGCTGCATCACCCTTTCCTCTTGAAGGAAAACCAACGCAATCTTAGGACTTAGCAAGAAGGATTTCTGGCGCCGTTGCGAGGGAGGTCTTCGCTCAAGTCAAGACATACCAAGTACCCATCACAAACTCATCTCCCTAGCATTTGCATTATTTGCCATTTGCCTCTCGTTTTCCTCTCCCCCACTTCACCCTTGCCGTTTTATTTGCCCTCTCTTTCCCAATCTCTCTCTCTCTCTCTTTTTCGCTTGCCCTTTTCTGTTTGCTTGTGTGTTGGATCACTTGTTGCCATGGCGCAAGATAATACCAAATTGTGTGATTTCTCCAATACCAATAATAATGATTTCCTTAGTACTCCGATTGCTCCTCTTAATGATGTTGAGTCTTGTGAAATCAATACTGCTTTGCCTTGTTATGAAAGATCAATTCGCTGGCCTTCCTAGTGAAGATGCCGCTACTCATCTAAACAACTTTGTTGATTTGTGTGATATGAAAAAGAAGAAAGATACAGATAATGATATTGTTAAATTGAAGTTATGTCCGTTTTCACTTAGAGATCATGCTAAAGTTTGGTTTTCATCTTTGCCTAAAGATAGTACTGATTCTTGGAACAAGTGCAAAGATGCTTTTATCTCTAAGTATTTTCTTCCCGCTAAGATTATCAGTCTTAGGAACGATATTATGAATTTTAAACAACTTGATCATGAGCAAGTTGCCCAATCTTGGGAAATAATGAAATTGATGATTCGCAATTGCCTTACTCATGGTTTGAATTTATAGATGATCATACAAATTTTTTATGCCAGTTTGAACTTTGCTTCTAGAAATCTTTTAGACTCGGCCGCGGGAGGCACGTTTATGGAAATCACGTTAGGAGATGCTACAAAACTTCTTGATAATATTATGGCTAATTATTCTCAATGGCACACCGAGAGATCTTCTAGTAAAAAAGTGCATGCTATAGAAGAAATTAATGTTTTGAGTGGAAAGATGGATGAACTTATGAAGTTGTTTGCTACTAAAAATACTCCTTTTGAGCCCAATGACATGCATTTGTCTACTTTGATTGAGAATAATGATGAATCTATGGATGTGAATTTTGTTGGTAGGAATAGTTTTGGAAACAATGCTTATAGAGGAAACTTTAATTCTAGACCGTTCCCTAGTAATTCCTCTAATAATTATGGAAATTCCAACAATAATTATTATGGTAATTTTAATAATATACCCTCTGATTTTGATAATAGTGTGAAAGAATTTATGATCTCTCAAAATAATTTTAATGCCTTGCTTGAAGAAAATTGCTCAAAGTTGATGATTTGGCTAGGAACGTTGATAGTCTTTCGCTTGATGTTGATTCTCTAAACTTAGATCTACTCCTCCTAAGCATGATATCAATGAGTCTCTCAAAGCCATGGGAATTTCCATTGATGAGTGCAAGGAAAGAACCGCTAGACTGCATGCTAAGAAAGATTGCTTTGTAAAGGCGTGTTCTTCTAGTTTCCATGAAAATAATGATGAAGATCTTAAAGTTATTGATGTGTCTCCTCTTAGATCTTTATTTTGCAATATGAATCTTGATAATAATGGGACTGGAGATGAGTCAACTTTAGTTAGAAGGCGTCCCAAGAATTTGGAGTTTTTAGATCTTGATGCTAAATTTGGTAGAAGTTGGATTGGAGAGGTCATGACTTTAAATAGTATTGAACCCACTATCTCGGATTTCAAGGAATTTGATTATGATAATTGTTCTTTAGAAATTTGTATTTCCTTGTTACAATCCGTTGTTAATTCTCCTCATGCTTATAGTCAAAACAAAGCTTTTACCAAACATATCATTGATGCCTTGATGCAATCTTTTGATGAAAAACTTAATTTGGAAGTTTCTATACCTAGAAATCTTAATTATGAGTGGGAACCTACTGTAAAGATTAAAATTAAAGATCATGAGTGTTTGCTTTGTGTGAATTGGGTGCTAGTGTTTCCACGATTCCGAAAACTTGATGTGATATTCTAGGTTTCCATGATCTTGATGATTGCTCTTTAAATTTGCACCTTGCGGATTCCACCATTAAAAAGCCAATGTGAAGGATCAATGATGTTCTCATTGTTGCAAATAGAAATTTGGTGCCCATATATTTTATCGTTCTTGATATAGATTGCAACCTTTCTTGCCCTATTATACTTGGTAGACCTTTCCTTAGAATGATTGGCGCGATTATTGATATGAAGGAAGGGAATATTAGATTCCAATTTCCATTAAAGAAAGGCATGGAGCACTTTCCAAGAAAGAAAGTTAAATTACCTTATGAATCTATCATGAGAGCTACCTATGAATTGAGTGCCAAAGATGGCACTACTTAGATCTATCTTCGCTTTTATGCCTAGCTAGGGGCGTTAAACGATAGCGCTAGTTGGGAGGCAACCCAATTTTCTTTGTGTTCTTTGTTTTTGTTCCTGTTTATTAATAAATTTTGCATCTACTTTCTGTTTAGATGTGTTTTTATGTTTTAATTAGTGTTTGTGCCAAGTAAAACCTATAGGATAACCTATGATGATAGTTGATTTGATTCTGCTGAAAAACAGAAACTTTGCGCTCACGAGAATAAATTCTATAAATCACAGAAACGTGCTTTTGCATTTATTCATTTTTCTGCTGATCAATAAACAAATTTTCCAGGACTTCCTATTTTTGTAGGAGTTTTAGAGTTCCAGAAGTTTGCGTTAGTTACAGATTGCTACAGACTGTTCTGTTTTTGACAGATTCTGCTTTTCGAGTGTTGTTTGCTTATTTTGATGCATCTATGGCTAGTATTTAGTGGTATGAACCATAGAGAACTTGGAATAAAGTAGGTTTAACACCAATATAAATAAAGAATGAGTTCATTACAGTACCTTATGTGGTGGTTTTATTTTCTTTCACTAACCGAGCTTATAAGATTTCCTGTTGAGTTTTGTGTTGTGAAGTTTTCAAGTTTTGGGTAAAGCTTTGATGGACTATGAAATAAAGAGTGGCAAAAGCCTAAGATTGGGGATTCCCATGGAACCCCAAGATATTCAAGAATAGCCAAAAGCCTAAGCTTGGGGATGCCCCAGGAAGGCATCCCCTCTTTCATCTTCGTTCATTGGTAACTTTACTTGGAGCTATATTTTTATTCGCCACATGATATGTGTTTTGCTTGGAGCGTCGTATATTATATTAGTTTTTGCTTTTTAGTTTACCACAATCATCCTTTCTGTACACACATTTTGGGAGAAACCGACTTGATTTGAATTTATTAGAATATGCTATGTGCTTCACTTATATCTTTTGAGCTTGTTAGTTTTTGCTCTAGTGCTTCACTTATATCTTTTTGAGCACGGCGGTGGCTTGATTTTATAGAAACTGTTAGTATCTCATGCTTCACTTATATTATTTTGAGAGTCTTTTAGAACAGCATGGTATTAGCTATGGTTATAAATTGGTCCTAGAATGGTAGGCATCCAAGTTGGGTATAATAAAAACTATCATAGGAAGTGAATTGGATTCTATGATCAATTTGATACTTGATAATTGTTTTGAGATATGGAGGTAGTGATATTAAAGTCATGCTAGTTGGGTGATTATGAATTTAAAGAATGCTTGTGTTGAAGTTAGCAAGTCCTGTAGCATGCACGTATGGTTAAAGTTGTGTAACAAATTTGAAACATGAAGTGTACCTGGCTTGTGCATCCTTATGAGTGGCGGTCGGGGACGAGCGATGGTCTTTTCCTATCAATCTATCCCTCTAGTTGCATGCACGTAGTGCTTGATTTTTGAAGACTTCTAATTTTTTGCAATAAGTATATGAGTTCTTTTGACTAATGTTGAGTCCATGGATTATACGCACTTTTACCTTTCCACCATTGCTAGCCTCTTCAGTACCGTGCATTGCCCTTTCTCACCCTGAGAGTTGGTGCAAACTTCGCCGGTGCATCCAAACCCTGTGATATGATACACTCTATCACACATAAACCTCCTTATATCTTCCTCAAAACAGCCACCATACCTACCTATTATGGCATTTCCATAGCCATTCTGAGATATATTGCCATGCAACTTTCCACCATTCCGTTCATCATCATCATGACATACTTTAATTTTGTCATATTGCCATTGCATGACCATGTTGTTGACATCATATTTGTGGCAAAGCCACCATCCATAATTTTTTATACATGTCACTCTTGATTCATTGCACCATTCCGGTACACCGCCAGAGGCATTCATATAGAGTCATATCTTGTTCTAGTTTCGAGTTGTAATTCATATGTTGTACTCAATGAAAGTGTGATGATCATCATTATTAGAGCATTGCCCAAAAAAGAAAAAGAAGAGGAAAAAAAAGAAAGGCCAAAAGAAAAAAGGAAAGGCCAAAGAAAAAAAAGAAAAAAGAGAAAAAAAGAGAAAAAAAGAAAATAAAAAGAAAAAGAAAGAAAATAAATAAAAAGGGCAATGTTACTATCTCTTTTTCCACACTTGTGCTTCAAAGTAGCACCATGTTCTTCATGTAGTGAGTCTCATATCTTGTGCTTCAAAGTTGCACCATGTTTTTCATATAGTGAGTCTCATATGTTGTCACTTTCATATACTAGTGGGAATTTTTCATTATAGAACTTGGCTTGTATATTCCTACGATGGGCTTCCTCAAATGCTCTAGGTCTTCGTGAGCAAGCAAGTTGGATGCACACCCACTAGTTTTCTTTTGTTGAGCATTCATTTATAGCTCTAGTGCATCCGTTGCATGACAATCCCTACTCCTCATGTTGACATCAATTGATGGGCACCTCCATATCCCGTTGATTATCCTTGTCAATGTGAGACTTTATCCTTTTTGTCTTCTCCACACAATCCACATCATTATATTCTATTCCACCCATAGTGCTATATTCATGACTCAGGCTCATGTATTGCGTGAAGGTTGAAAAAGTTTGAGATTATTTAAGTGCAAAACAATTGCTTGGCTTGTCATCGGGGGTGTAGAATTTGGGAACATATTTATGTAATGAAAATGAAGCATAGCCTAACTATATGATTTTGTAGGGATGAACTTTCTTTAGCCATGTTATTTTGAGAAGACATGATTGCTTTGATTAGTATGCTTGAAGTGTTACTATTTCTTTTATCATTATGAACTTTTATTTTGAATCATTTGGATCTGAACATTCATGCCACATTAAAGAAAATTACATTGAGAATTATGCTAGGTAGCATTCCACATCAAAAATTCTGTTTTTATCATTTACCTACTCGAGGACGAGCAGGAATTAAGCTTGGGGATGCTTGATACGTCTCCAACGTATCTATAATTTTTGAATGTTCCATGCTATTATATTACCCATTTTGGATGTTTATGGACTTTATTTTACACATTTATATCATTT
The DNA here is from genome assembly GCF_002162155.2 of Triticum dicoccoides. NCBI lineage: Eukaryota > Viridiplantae > Streptophyta > Magnoliopsida > Poales > Poaceae > Triticum > Triticum dicoccoides. The sequence continues at coordinate 89,335,290 of NC_041383.1, forward strand.
TTGGGACTAACCTACTAACCGGAGGCCCAGCCCATATTGCTGTTTTTTAGCCTATTTCAGTATTTCGAAGAAAAGGAATATCAAACGGAGTCCAAACGGAATGAAACCTTCGGGAGCGTGATTTTTGGAATGAACGTGATCCTGAGAACTTGGAGTGCAAGTCAAGCAACAAACGAGGCGGCCAGGAGATAGGAGGGCGCGCCCACCCCTCCTGGGCGCGCCCCTATCTCCTGGGCCCCTTGAGTGGCCACCGACGTACTTCTTCCTCCTATATATACCTACGTACCCCGAAATCATCCAGGGAGCAACCGAAACACAATTTCCACCGCCGTAACCTTATGTATCCGTGAGATCCCATCTTGGAGCCTTCGTCGGCGCTCCGCCGGAGGGGGGAATCGACCATGGAGGGCTTCTACATCAACACCATAGCCCCTCCGATGAGTTGTGAGTAGTTTACCACAGACCTTCGGGTCCATAGTTATTAGCTAGTTGGCTTCTTCTCTCTTTTTGGATCTCAATACAATGTTCTCCCCCTCTCTTGTGGATATCTATTCGATGTAAACTCTTTTTGTGGTGTGTTTGTCGAGATCCGATAATTGTGGGTTTATGATCAAGTTTATCTATGAGAAATATTTGAATCTCGTCTGAATTCTTTTATGTATGATTGAGTTATCTTTGCAAGTCTCTTCGAATTATCAGGTTGGTTTGGCCTACTAGATTGATCTTTCTTGCCATGGGAGAAGTGCTTAGCTTTGGGTTCAATCTTGCGGTGTCCTTACCCAGTAACAGAAAGGGTTGCAAGGCACATATTGTATTTTTTCCATCGAGGATAAAAAGATGGGGTTTATATCATATTGCTTGAGTTTATCCCTCTACATCATGTCATCTTTCTTAATGTGTTACTCTGTTCTTATGAACTTAATACTGTAGATGCATTCTGGATAGCGGTCGACGTGTGGAGTAATAGTAGTAGATGCAGGCAGGAGTCGGTCTACTTGTCATGGACGTGATGCCTATATACATGATCATGCCTAGATAATCTCATAATTATTCGCTTTTCTATCAATTGCTCGATGGTAATTTGTTCACCCACCGTAATACTTATGCTATCTTGAGAGAAGCCACTAGTGAAACCTATGGCCTCCGGGTCTATCTTTTATCATATTAGCTTTCAATCTACTTTTGTTTGCATCTTTACTTTTTGCATCTATATTATAAAATACCAAAAATATATTTATCTTATCATACTATCTCTATCAGATCTCACTTTCGCAAGTGGCCGTGAAGGGATTGACAACCCCTCTATTGCGTTGGTTGCGAGTTCTTTGTTTATTTGTGTAGGTGAGTGGGACTTTTGAGGAGCCTCCTACTGGATTGATACCTTGGTTCTCAAAAACTGAGGGAAATACTTACGCTACTATTGCTGCATCACCATTTCCTCTTCAAGGAAAACCAACGCAAGCTCAAGACGTAGCAGAGCCCCATTGCGGCTTACGTCCTGGCCCGAGAAGGGCCTGGACTGGTCTTCGTCAGATGAACTGGCAATGCTCCATGCGCGCGTCAAGAGCATGGGAGACAAGAACATCAAGCTTGTTGACGTAGTCCAGGTGATGTTGGTTCGCCGAATTCTGCCATGCCAACACATGGCTTGCAATTTATGAGAATTAGACCCAGCCAAGCACCAGACCCCGACGGAGCTCTTCGGCACAACGCACAAAGATATTTGGAAGGTGCTCTTCAAGTCCGGCAAATCATGGCCGCACTCGGTCGAGGACCGTGGGTACAAATTGTCCCGTCCTGCAAGTTCGGTAAGTTTTCATATATTGGCAAGACGTACGCTTCAACTGCGTACTCTGAGGGAAATGCTTAATATATTTTCCGATAACTCTCCTAGGGCTGGACGAAGAAGGCGGAGCGGATCTACTATCCTGCCCCGCTGCCAGAAGAACAAGCCGGCCCACTTCTGATGAATATGTTAGTCCCGGCGCCTTACAAGGCGCCGAAGAAATAGGCCAAGAAGGAGGCCAAAGAGACCAGGGGTGGCCTTCGTTGCAAGGGTACTTTGGACAAAGTGTCCGAAGACTCTGAGGCCCGCTCCTCCTTCGAAGAGGAGGAGAAAAAGGAGGAGGAAAGCCAATCCCCCCAGCGAGGGGGAGAAAGAAGAGGACGGCCTCCATACGCTTGGAGGCCGGGTCGCCTAAGAGGGGGAAGCCTCCCTTCCAGACGATTCCACCACCGCCACCGACAGTAGCCCAGAGTGGGATCCTAGGGTCCAGCTTCTGGTTAAATCGTAAGTGCATAAAATTCAGACACATTCATATATCCAGACCTATTGTCGCACAATGTTGACGTATTGAGTTACGCATTTTGCAGTCCGGAGGTCCCGCGTCGAGCAGTCCTCATCGGAGGATTCGCTAGGTTCAGACGCGATGTATAGCGGAACTCCCCTGACGGCCACCTCCCCCAAACACGCGGATGACACCAAGGTGTCGTCCCAAATGGGCCCAGATGAAGGAGGGGCTGGGAAGACCTTTCGAGCAGCGCTAGAGGGCCAAACTTCGACAACTGGCCATATGGGGGAGGAGACCACCATGGATGCTGACGGCGGGGGCCAGCTTGAATTCGGCCCCCAGCCGGACACAGTTCCGGAGACCAACATGGCTCCGGAATCAGGCAGGAAACCTTCTTCAATAGAAGGGGGTGCGCATGTTCTGCCGGCGACCTCTGTCCAGCCAGAGGTGCCGAATACTTTATCGACAGCGCTAAAGAACGCTTCCATCGTTGAAGAACACTGGGCCCTTATGAGTGCGGTGATTGAGAAGATTCAGTACGCGGAAAGCGGGCTGACTGAAGCCTGCACCAGCCTCCTAACAGGTTTTGAGGTAAGTGGTGAGGTTTAGAGAGTGTCATAGTATAAATAGTAGCCCTTGATACACTACTCGGTGTTCGAAAAGAAAAGCCAGACAGAGGATCGAATATATGCTCGCAGGAGACTTACCATGCAATACCTTTATTTATATTATTTTTTTTGTTTAAGCAGGCATCTTTATTGACTGCCACCTCTCATACTGTGGAAGTCTCCGGACTGAAGCAACAATGAGATGTGGCGTTGCCTCTGGATGAACAGGAACCCGTGGTATGGAGGGCTGGGTGAACAGTAGACGGCGGAGGGGTGGCCGTGGAGGGGTGGTTGAACAGGACCCCGTGGTGTGGAGGGCTGGATGAACAGTAGATGGTGGAGGGGTGCTCGTGGAGGGGTGGTTGAACAGTAGCCGGTGGAGTAGCGCGCGGTGGAGGCTGGATGAACAGGAGCCCGTGGAGGCTGGAGGAGGTCGACGGTAGCCCGTGGAGGCTGGAGGAGGTCGACGGTGGAGATGAACAGTATCCCGTGGAGTCCCGTTTTGCGGTATGCCACACCCCTCCCGATGAACAGGACCCTCGTTTCGACCGTAGGAGGTCCGTTTCGTCCGTTTTGTGGTACGCCACACCTCTCCCGATCAACAGGACCCCTGTTTTGACTGTAGGAGGTCCGTTTCCTCCGTTTTGCGGTATGCCACACCCCTCCCGATCAACAGGACCCTCGTTTCGACCGTAGGAGGTCCGTTTCCTCCGTTTTGCGGTACGCCAGGCCCCTCCCGATCAACAGGACCCCGTTTCGAACGTGGCCGGTCGAACACAAGGCCGTTTCCTCCGTTGTGCGGTACACCAGGCCTCGTTTCGATCGCCTGTTCTGTCCAAGCCCTCCCGATTAACACGACCACACATTCCGTTCCGACCCGGCCGGTTGGCTCCCCATGAACACGACGACGATGCTGTTTCTCCGTTCCGACCCAGCCATGTACACATGCGCGATAGGCGTTAGAGACCCTGCCCGTATGTACGTATGTGGCTGTATTTTCTTTCTTGCACCCTCGCCGCTGTACATACGTGGACATGCTACGTGCGCGCCTCTACTGTGACACGTGCACGCCTCTACATCCACCAGTATATATGTACGTACACATTTGCGACCAGAATGACAATGCTATGTACACTTCGACCAGGTGGGTCCCAACTGTCAGGCACTTCCTTGCGTGCGAAGATGTAGCTGGTGGGTCCCAGCAGTCAGGGGGGCGAATCCTTTTGGTTTTTTTACCCGGACGCACTTCCTTCCGTGCGAAGATGTAGCTGGTGGGTCCCAGCAGTTAGGGGGGCGAATCTTTTTTTTGCTCGGACGCACTTCCTTGCGTGCGAAGGTATCGCTGGTGGGTCCCAGCGGTCAGGGGGAGAATCGTTTTGTTTTTTTGCCCGGACACACTTCCTTGCATGCGAAGATGTAGCTGGTGGGTCCCAACAGTCAGGGGGAAACGTTTTTTTCACAAAATACAGTGGCCTGTCCGGTGGGTCACAGCTGTTAGGTGGAGGAATCATTATTTTCTGCGTAATAAGGAGGCACTTCCTTGCTGCGGCCGTGGACCCAGCTGTCAGCCTCTCCACGTACAGTCCACGTCCGATGGAAGTCGTTCCTTGACCACGTTGACCATGCTGCACCGAGAGCACCAGGGCGGTGGATGACGGCGAGGCCTAGGAAGGGGACGACGGGGAGCCAGGGAAGACGCGGCAGTGGAAGCCCGCGCGGAGAGGAGTACGAGGGTTCACTGGTTCGGCTGCGGTGTGAGGTTGCCGTCACCGCAGGGCCTGGCCAGCGGTGGGAATAGTAGGGGGCGGTGAGGCCTCCGCGGCAGCACAGCCGGCCACGGGAGGTAGGAGCATGCGGCGCAACCGGCGCTGCTTTGGGCGGCTGGAGCAAGAAGACCAGAGGTTGAAGAAGCACTACGGCCGTTGGATGGACATCATACGGTCACTGGAGCTAGAATCGTTCATATTGACTAAAGTTGACAAAGGCCCCCGTCCCAGTCAACTTAGTAGGCCCACAAGTCAGCCTCCCACCATGGCGGGTCCCAGCTATCAAGGGGAGTATTCATTTTTTTGTGCGTAATAAGGAGGCACTTCCGGTGGGTCCGAGCTGACATCGCGGGAAATATTTTTTTCGTGAAATACGCTGGCCCGTCCGGTGGGTCCCAACAGTCAGGGGGGAAACGTTTTTTTCGCGAAATAAGGTGGCCCGTTCAATGCGTCCCTGCTGTCATGTGGAGGAATAATTATTTTGCGTGTAATAAGGAGGCACTTCCTTGCGGCCGCCAGGACCCAGCTGTCAGCCTCTCCATATACAGTACTCTTCCGATGGAAGTCGATCGTTAACCACGTTGACCACGCCGCGCCGAGAGCACCAGTGCGGTGGTCTGGACGACGGCGAGGCCTAGGAAGGGGACGATGCGGAGCCGGGGAAGACGCAGCAGTGGTAGCCCGCACGGAGAGGAGTACGGGGGTTCACTGGTTCGGCTGCGATGTGAGGCTGCCGCCCCCGCAGAATAACAGGGGGTGTGGGTGAGTAGAGGGATACCCTGGGCCAGCGGTGGGAGTAGTAGGGGGCGGTGAGGCCTCCGCGGCATCGCAGCCGACCACGAGAGGCAGGAGCACGCGGCACGACCGGCGCTGCTTTGGGCGGCTGGAGCAAGAAAACCAGAGGTTGAAGACGCACTATGGACATTGGATGGACATCGTACGGTCACTGGAGCTAGAATCGTTCATATTGACTAAGTTGACAAAGCACTCCGTCCCCGTCAACTTAGTTGGCCCACAAGTCATCCTCCCACTATGGTGGGTCCCATCTAGTAGGGTGGGTATTCATTTTTTTGTGCGTAATAAGGAGGCACTTCCTTGCGTGCGAAGATATAGCTGGTGGGTCCGACATGTCAGCAGGGGGAACGTTTTTTTTGTGAAATACAGAGGCCCTTCCGGTGGGTCCCAGCTTTCAGGTGGAGGAATCATAATTTTGTGCGTACTGTCCACGGCCGATGGATGTCGTTCGTTGACCATGTTGACCAGGCCGCGCCGAGAGCACCTGGCGGTGGACGACGGCGAGGCCTAGGAAGGGAACGACACGGAGCCGGGGAAGACTCGGCAATGGTTGCCCACGCGGTGGGGAGTACGAGGGTTTACTGGTCCGGCTGCCGTCGCCGGAAAATAACAGGAGGTGTGGGTGAGTAGAGGAATGGCCTGTCCAGCAATGAAGTAGGGTGGGGCGGTGCGGCCTGTGCGGCAGCACAGCCGGCCACGGGAGGCGGGAGCAGGCAGTCCCACCGGAGCTGGTTTGGGCGGCTGGAGCAAGAAGATCAGATATTGAAGAAGCAACACGGCCGTTGGATTAACATCCAACGGTCACTCCTGCTAGAATCGTTTGTGGACTAAGTTGACAAAGCCAAAGTACACATCAACCTAGTAGACCCACAAGTCAGCCTCCAAATCTGTCCCAAACAGCATACAACCCGAAATTTCTAGGCAGATTCAAATTAATTTTAAATCTAAATATAGCTTAATTTAAATTCGATGAAATTTTACCCGCACAAAAACAATGAAATTTAAAATATCAAAATCCGAAAGAAAACATTATTTAGGAACTAATTGCCTATTTGCTGTATTTTTTCATTTTACAGCCCATTTATTATTACTTATAGCCCATTTTTTATTACTTATAGCCCATTTCTTATTACTTATAGCCCATTTCTTATTACTTATAGCCCATTTTCTAGGCAAAATGCATCCCTCCTCGTCTTGAAAGATTTTCGGCCCAGCAGGGCGTAGAAAAGCAAGTAGGCCTATGTTGGTTATTCTGCAAAAAACAAAATAGCTGGCTAGCCATTTTTCAGAAAGGAAAAAAACAAACTGGACTGGTCATGTGCTAAACATATGAAATAAAAGCCTGGGCTAGACGGGCCACGGGCCCCGCACAACCCAGTTGATACCCTTCTCCTTCCTGAAAAAACAAAATTACTGCGCGCGCTGCTGGGTCCCTACTGTCATCCTCACCATGTACAGTCATCTCCTTATTCCTCTCGGTTGTTGACCATGTTGACAACACCGGAGGGCGGCGCCGCGGCGAGCGCGGAGGACGATGGTGAGGCCTCGGACGGGAATGAACAGGAGCCGGGGAAGATCACAGCCAGCCGTGGGAGGCGGGAGCAAGCGGTCCCTCCGGTGCTGGTTTGGCTTTGGCGGCTCAAGGAAGAAGAGACTGAAGAAACGCGACAGACGTTGAATGTCAATCGAACGGTCAAGGTTGGCACAATCGTTTTTTGACTAAGCAGACACCAAGTAGCATACTTTTTTATATATAGGAAGAAAACTGCGAGGAAAATGCATTCGTCTGTCGTCCTCCTCACAGGGAACGTTCGCCACAGAAGTGACTAGCACCCTTGGTTTTCAACCGAGAGGTCTTGGGTTCGAGTCCGAGGAACTCTCAATTTTGTCCTCCTTCCTTCCTCGCAAAAAAGAGAAAGAAAATCAAAGACTTGGGAAGGCATACAGAACAAGCTAGTGTACCTGTAAAGAGATGTTGGCGAGTTTTAGAAAAAAGAAAGACGTGCTCCTGTAGCTGGTTCAAATCCAAACCTAGACTATGACTATATATGGTGCTATGCTACTCTGCAAGTAATAAAACTGACATGTCCAACGTTCGCTTCTCCTCTTCTCTACTTACTCTGCCTAGCATTAGAAGCTCTGGCCGCAACAACCATGTCCGCTGGCTGCTCGTCCACCCGCTCTTCAGCAGGCAACAACCAGATATGCGCCAAGTCGCCACCCGTACCATCGCCCGTGGGTCTCATCACACCCCCGCCGGCACGCGCACCGCAGCCGATTGCTCATCGCAACCCGCTGCCGTTGGTGTGGTGCCACTGCTGCAAATCACGCAGAGTCACCCGTCGCGTCTCAACCACAATCCGCAACCCTGGCTGAGCCTTCTACAAATGCCCGAATCATGGGGTAATAATATGTTTAAGTGTTGTTCTGCTGCTTTTAGTTGCTGATTTTTTTAATAGTTTGGTTGATGATCTTCCAATTTGATTCGTGCAGAAAATGGAAGATTCATGTGATTTGTATTTCTAGGAAGTTGCTAATGTGGGGGAATGCAACTATGCTGATTATTTGGTTAGCCGAGGAATCCCAATACCAGCAGGTTGGGGTGTTGGACAAGTAACTGAAGGAACGGCAGAAGAGGAAGATGCAGAGCAGAAGGTTAAAGACGCAGTTCCTCTGATCATGGCCAAGCAACAGCTGCTGAACGGCCTTGACAGCAAAGAGGAGATGAAAGAGCTTGTGAAGATAATGGGCAAAATCGATGTGCTCTATAGGATGATTGTCTCTTTATTTGCAGTGTATGTAGCACTCGTGATGTATTCAGTGGCTACGACATGAGCACTTTGCTGAAACTAGTAATGAATGAAACCTGTGTAGCAGGCTGGGCGTAGTGTTGTGAACATCTAATGATTTCTATTAACGGAAATCAGGGGGTATCCCCCTTTGCTCATATAAATAAATAGATAGCAGAGGCCCTGTCGGGTCAGCTTTGTTCTCATTCGAAGACGTCGAGCAAATTGCAGTCCAACAACAAACTATGTCATCAAATTCAAGTTTCACAGCCAAATATGAGTACAACTAAACAACAATGTCATCATGTTTTAGTTGTCATACAATCACCAAACACAAATCAGCATACATAACAAGTGATGTTCTCACAGCAAAATACTAAACAACATGTTCATCAGGTTTCAGTTGTCATAGTAAACACAATTTCACATAGTAGATAAAAAAACGTCTTCTGACAGGCAAATACGACAAAAGCAATGTAATCATCATCCGCAGCAGCAGCGTCAACATCTTCGCCATGTGTATCAGTCTGAATCGTAATTCCCCATGGTGTCATCCTCTTCTTCGTCCTCAACGTCCTCGAACGTTGGCTTCTTCTTGATCAACTCTTGTATGTCCACAGCACGACAAACAATCTTTTCGCCGGCGTCATTGACGTGATGGTTCTCAAAGATATTAGGAACATCTGTGTTATCTTGTACATCAGGAGCAGTGTAAGCATCATCTTGTTGTGCAACTTCATTAAACTAATTCCTCTGCTCAAACCTTTGCAATACTCTCCAGTCATCGCTACGTGCAAATGTGTCTTCCAAGAAAAATATCTGTGTTGCTTGATTTGCCAAAATAAAAGGCTCATTGGTCTGGTACGCCGCCTTGACATTGATGGATTTGAAATAATCATCAGCTCTGGGTTTTGCGATCCTGGAAAACAGGTTATACCAACGACAGCACAACAAAACCACACACCGATGATCCTCGAAACTGGAGATATACTGCAACTGAACAATGTCTGTTATGTTAGCATACATTTCAGTTTTCTCTTTGTCATACGTATCCGTGCTCATGATGGCACTGTTTTGTGTCTTCCTGCCTTCGTCTCGTGCAAGGGTGTTGTAGCGCACATCTCCAACAACGCAAGATTCATAATGTCTTACCCGAGTATCAGGACCCATTGCTAGTAAGTAAAGGGCATCATCAACTGCCTGCCCATCCTCCCGCATCTTCTTAACCTATGGTTAGAAAATAGGCAAGCTGATCATCTTATGTACTCAATATATTAAAAAAACTGGCAGTGCACTTCAAAAGCTTACATGGTTCTTGAACCATTTCGCAAATCCTGCCATAACCAGTTTGTCAATGTTTCTTGGATTTTGCGGCAGTAACTCCTCTTTGTACATGCTGCACAACATAGTGATCGCGTAAAACATCTAAATATATAAGAATGTGCTGCAAGTTTAGAAGATTACGATGTATAAGCTGCAGTACTGCACTTACTTGATATAAGGTAGTATCTCAGGACAGTTATTCAACACATACCAAACCATTTTGTCCAAATCTTTAGATTTGTCCTCTTGTCGACTCTTCCCTGTAACTCGAACAGAATAATCAAAAACATTGAGCCCGGGATTGTCTTCACCCACCTCTTTGCTAAGCTGATCAGCTGTTTCAATGTATTTTGAGCAGAATGTCAACGCTTCTGTAGCAATGTAGGCCTCTGCAATGAAACCCTCGGGTCTAGCTCTGTTCCTAACATAGCCCTTGAAAGTGCCTAGCCGCCTTTCAATAGGGTACATCCAACCATACTGTACTGGACCTCTAAGTAGTGCCTCATCAGGTAGATTAACAACCAAATGCACCATCGCATCAAAGAAGGCTGGAGGATATATCTTCTCAAGGTCAAATAGGATAGTTGGTATCTTGTCTCTAAGACGCTCCAAAGCATCTATCCTGATATTTCTACTGCAGAGTTCCCTGAAGAATTGTCCCAACTCTGCAACTGCTCTGTGTAAGTCAGGGCGGCCCAATCCTCTAAGGATAACAGGTAAAACCCTTTGAAGTAGGACGTGGCAGCCATGAGTTTTCAACCCTTGTAACTTGTTTCCATCTGCACTGACTCTCCTTTCATGGTTGGAAGCAAATCCGTGTGGGAATCTCACACGTGACAGGACCTCGTAGAATTCTTTTCTTTTTACCTTGTCCAAGACGTACACAGCTGGTGCCATATCCCGTGGTTTACCTTCATCTTGCACCTGCAAATCCTTTCTAATACCCAGGTGTGTCAAATCAATCCTAGATTTTAAGGTATCTTTCGTCTTGTCTTCAATGTTAAGAAGTGTGCCAATAATGCTGTCACATATATTTTTCTCGATGTGCATCACATCAAGATTGTGCCGCAGATCCAAATATTTCCAATACTCCAAGTCCCACAAACTGGACCTGTGGGTAAACAATAATCTCTCTTCTACCGTGCCATGCTTCCTTTTCCCGCTACCATTACCAGGATGGTTTCCTGGTGTAATATGCCTGACCTTCTCTAATTCCACTTGCAACTCATCGGCGGTGAGCTTCTTTGGCGCATCACTGTTTTCATGCTTTGCATTGAACACATGTCTTCGGTATTTTCTAGGATGCGGCTTGTCTTGGCAAGGAAACAGCGGTCTCCAATGTAACAGATCTTGCTAAGTATTGCGTATGACAGCGGATTCCTGTCACAGCAAACACATGCATTCTAACCATGTGTCGTTCGCCCTGACATAGTGCCCAAAGTCGGATAATCATGGATGCACCAAATTACAACAGCACGCAGAAAGAAATCAGCTGGTGGGATGCTATATAGGTCTTGAGTGAGAACACCCTTCCATAGCTGTTGAAGTTCCTCCACAAGAGGCTCCATGAACAAATCAAAATCCTTTCCAGGACTTTTTGGACCTGGGATGAGCAAGGCCATCATGTAGTTTGATTCTTTGGTGCAGACATTTGGAGGCATGTTGTAAGGGATAACAAGCACAGGCCACATGCTATATGTGGCGCTCTGGTGGCCAAATGGGTTAAACCGATCTGAAGCTAAGTCAAGTCTAATGTTTCTCGGATCAGCAGCAAACTCTTTGTGTTTATCATTGAAGCTTTTCCACTCACTACCATGAGATGGATGGCTCATTACATTCTGATCTCTGTACTCCTGGTTGCTAGAATGCCACAGTACATCCTCTCTTGTTTCAGCATCGTGAAACAACCTCTGCAATCTTGGTGTAATTGGAAAATGTCTCAGAACATTATGAGGAAGCCTCTTCACAGCATCGCCATCTTTCCATCTTGATGATTTGCATTTCGGGCATTCACTTAAGTTGGCATAATCCTTCCAGAATAGAACACAATTATTCTTACAAACATGGATCATATCATATCCAATTCCAACTGCACGAAGGAAATTCTTCATTTTACTGTAGGTGTGTGGCAACTCAGACGCATCTAGGAAAGATTTGCGGAAAGCAGCCAACATCACATCGAATGATTTGTTGGTCATCTGCTCAGATGTCTTCACCTGAAGAAAGGTGACCATAGCTGAGAATACTGACAGCTTATTTCCTGGGGTGACAGCAATGTTGCATTGCCAACATGCGGGCCCACCGTTTTTCTGCAGGTGAAAGTTCACGGAATGCACGAGCATTTCGTAGCATTGTTTCAATGTTGGTCAAACTCACTGGCTCCGCCACCACCACCTCCTCCTCCTCTTCCACCTGAGCATCAGGCAGATCAAGATGGTGATCTGCTGCTTCCACGTTGTCAATAACATTGACGTTCATAGCTTCACCATGATGAACCCACCTAGTATATGTGACCGACATCCCATACAAGTGTAGATGATTTTGCACAGTTGATTGGGGTCTTGTAACTGAATTCATACAACTACTACACGGGCAGAGCACATCTGATTTCGGACCACCGTACCGAGCTCTGATAAAGTTCATGAAGTTTTCAACCCCCTCGACATATGCAACGGAGAATCTTCGAGCAAAAGTTATCCAAGTCCTGTCCATCTGTTAGACATACAAATTAGTTCTTCTACTAGATATTATAGGAAAAACATATATGCTTTTTTATGAAGTCCAGAAAAAAATACCTAGGTCGATGTCTAAAGCTATGGCAAGATATTTGGATGAGCAGATCTAAGTAACGAAATATATGTAAAGCTAATTCAGCAAACAGATTTGAGTGCTAAATTATGGCAGGCTGTTTCAGCAGTCAATGAGCCCAAGCACACAACCATCAAACTATCAAAGGCCATCGCATCAACAAAGATCGAGTATAAAATGGTGTAGAGCTATTTCACCTAACAAATTGGCTACTAGACCATGGCAATCTACGTGACAATAAATATATGGCAAGATATTTCAGCAACTAATCGGCCTTAGCATGCCACCTCAGCTAAGCAGATTGAGTGCAGAAGAGGGCAAGGAAGCTTCTGAAGCAGAGCATATTGATAGTAAACTACTTCGGCAAACAGTGAGATTAACAACGCCTATCAGCTAACATTCAGCGCTACACCGACATGAACGGGGCCTCAGTCTAGAATGCGCATACCGTGGGAGAAGCTGACCACCGTGCGTCTCCACACGAACGTCGCCAGCAGTGGTGGCGCTGACCGCCGTGCGCCTCCAGAAGAACGTAGCCAGAGGTGGCGGCGCGGCTAGAGCACGGCAGTCTACGGGAGCGTACTGTGGGAGCGAGAGTGTCGCCGTGCGTCCCCTCGACAAACCGCGGCGCCGACGTATCGGCGTGGCGGGGAGGGCGACTTTGGCGGAGCGAATGGACTGGAGGGGGGACATGG
>NC_041383.1:89348658-89365845 GCF_002162155.2 Triticum dicoccoides
GGTAGGTGGGGGGAGTTTGGCGCATGGTCGGTTTCTCCAAGTGCAGTCCCACGTGTCAGTGAAGAGGCAAGCCGAAGCGTGTTCCGTTTGCGTGAGCCGTGTGCAGGACCAAACGTGTGTGGGGTGCAATGCGACCGCGACAAGAGTGCTGTGAGTGTACCACCTTTTTTTCCTTTTAAACTAGGTGCTTCGCCCCCTAAAAAAATGTTGCTTCGCGCGATCCATTGATACTACTACTAGTAATCCGGTAATCCGACTAAAACGGCGCGGCCGAGTCTTTTCCCGTGCGATATGCTGGGAGGTTGGCTTAGGTGGGTTTTTTAGATTTGTCTCGGTTCAGTAAAAAGCAGAGTTGGTGATGATGGTGTGCCTGTCATCTTGCAATATAGTCCGTCCGATCTATATCTAACGGATAGGAAGGAAACTATGACAATTTACCCGCACTCCTCTCCACATTTGCAGATAAGGCTTTCCCTTGTTCATCCTTTCTCCCACAAGATCTTGATCTTCCGTGCACTAGTACTCCTACAATATCTATATTATTGTCAAAGTTCATATACACCGGCTGAGATTAATGCAAACACGGCAGATTTTCATTACATTTCGAACTTTTATAAGGCAGAAAAATAAAATAAACCCGACCCTAAACCTATTCTACAGCGGCGACCGACGTCCTCCATCTACGATCTCTATGTACGGGGGCGGGGTTCAAGACCCGTGAAGTGAAGGTGCGGTCTCCGGCGAGGAAGAGTAGAACACGAGATACAGACCGGCTAGTTGGCACACCATGCCCTGCCGCCCCCCATGCCCTACTCATCCTCGGAGGAGTCCCCGACCTCGGCGGTGCCGGACGTTGGACGGCGGCAAGTAGGACGCGTGGCTGATGGTGCTCCTGTCATCGGCCGCCAGCGTGGCCACCGCTTGTGCGGTCGCGTCCGCGTCCGGCTACGCCGCTATTGCGTCTCGAGAGGCGACTTGAGCGAAGGCGGGGACCTCGAGATTCATCCCCGAAGACAAGCTCTCCCACAGAGCGTTCACACTTGCGGTCATGGCGGATGTGGTGTCAGTTAGGAGGACGATGCGCTATGGTGTGGAGGTTAGCTGGGCGTTGCCGCTTTAAGTAGCGCATTCCGGTGAGGCCAAGCGTCCGGGTGCGTCATTAAGTCATCGGAGTTGGTTCCTCGGGCACCGAGCCTCTTAACGACGACATACGAACGGACGACATGAATGCGGGCAGCTGGCGCCGGCTGGGAACGCACCGCCCGACGGCGCGAGGGACGAGGGCTTTGGTGTGCCAGGGTAGTCAGCTGCGGTCGTGGCAACGTTGGAGATGCCCTTTGCTCAAATGCGATCCCCGTATGTCATTGAAAAAGCAAGACGACCCGGCATGGCCTCAGGTCTAGAGGATGCAGTTGGCCGTGCTACACCACTCAGCGGATGCGTCGTGGCGCCCCGTGCATCTGCGACGAGCTGGGTGTTGGGGTGTGTTTGGATTGTGGCCAAAGTGCACCTTACCAAAATTTTGGTCATGACCCAAAGATTGGTCTTTGTTTGGATGGTTGCCATTTCTTTGGCATGGCAATGAACTCTAGCCAACTCTAGTTCATTTTTCTTGCCAATGTCGGCCAAATCATGGGCAACCAATACCTCAACCAAAATTTTGGCTACCCAATGCTTTGATGGGGCAACCTTGGGCACAAACCAAACATACTGTTGGTCGTGCCACAACACAAACGCCACCCTCGGCACACTGAAACCAACCGTGCCTATCGACGATATGAGCGTGTTGCTCACCGCGGTCGCCGTGTCCAGAGGCGGTGCTAGAGCTGCGCCCCATTGTTGGCCCCAAAGACCCACATGAACGGTTGTAGGTGGCGAGGAGGCCGTGGGCCAGCTCTTCCATTGGACTAGTCTGGCTACGTCGTCCCGACGGGTGTGCCCCACATGTCGGTTTCCCTGTTTTCCCGGCCATATTCGAGCATGAGTGCTCCGCGTTGCGCATTAGGCCTTTCACTATGTAGGCCAAGCGAGACAACTTATTGTTTATTTGAGTCGTTCAAGTGTAATCATGTGGCGTTTGCTTACTTCTCATTCCTCTCCAACCCTCTTCTCCATCGATCATGTCGCCCTCCAGTCGAGTCCATCCTCCAGCATGCCTCAGTTGAACATTCCGCCGAGTATCATTCACATGTACCCACCCTAGTCCTCTTTCAATAGATCTCCGAACCCCGAGATGAAATCGAGAGGGAACGAGTGGGGGCACGTGATACCTAAGGCGGATTCAAAATTTTGAACTGGTGATCATAGCATCCGCAAATCATATATAAAGGGTATTCAATGTTCGTTTCGTTTTTGAACGTACAATATACTCCCTCCTGTCCTTTCTACCTTACATATAAGTTTTATGTGTAGTCAAAGTATCTCTACTATGATAAAAAAGGTATCAACATTCAACAACGCCCAATCAATATTGTTAGATTCGTACGTACTCCTAGATTTGTACTCGAGATGGTTTCCAATTTGACTATTGACAAGATTAATAGTACTCCTTTCACATAGGTGAGTAAGTCATCTTAGGCTGTGCACCGTGACCAAGGAGGAGGGGAAAACGAGAGATTTATTTGCTAATTAATAGTATTGCATGCAATGAACTAACCATTGCATGCCATGTTTGATAGTCTCAGGTCATTAAAAGCATGCACACCCTCATCTCTTATTGGTTCATATGTCAAGAAACAAGAAACAAGGTAGAAGTTAATGCACCGCGCCTACGTGTTTTGGGATTATTTGGTTTTCGTAAGATGACTTACACACCTAGACGGAGGGAGTACATGAGATGTATAATGTGAAAATTATATCATTGGAAACTCCTTTCACATACGAAATTGACCATATGCTTTGTGTAAGTTGCATGTCATATATTATTACTCTAAAATTTGGTCAAAGTTAGCCTCGAAAAACGCATTAGACCCTGTATGCTTTGTGTAAGTTGCATGTCATATATTATTACTCTAACATTTGTGTAAGTTGCATGTCATATATTATTACTCTAACATTTGGTCAAAGTAGTATAGTGGAAGTGGATCGTCTGACGTAGGTATCCCTACCTTACCCTCCCTTTCGGTCACTTACTAGCGGACCCCATGCTTGCTAGGCCCCACATGTCAGTTACTCAATGGCTTCGGCCACGTCAGGGGATCCTCATTCGTAGTATACTCCCTCTGTTTTTATTTACTGCGCATAAAACGGAGGGAGTAGTGGTATAATAAATGACGCGGGCGGGGGAGGGGGAGGGACGTCGGTTTGCTCTCAACTGCGGCCCCACAAGCGAGCGAAAACACAAGACGAAGCGCGTTCCATTCGGTGAGAGACGTGGAGGGTCCAGCGTGACGGGCTGCAACGCGAATGCGACAAGAGCGATGTACAGTCAAAACCGATTGACCGGTCATCACCGGAACCACTATTCACACCAGAACCTTCACTGCTCGGCCTACGCCAGCCACTGCCCTAAAACCACACCAAATCTCCAGCACATTCCCCCACCTTTCGATCCCCTAGCCCGCATCAAGCTTCCCCTAGTTCGCCGGAAAGCCATGGTGCGCCACAAGTTCACTTACTACAAGATGCTGACGCCGGAGCGCCGCGCAGAAATCACGGCGGTGGTCGGTGCCACAGACCTTCATTCCCAAGCTCGCTTTGCGGCAAGCCAATCCCCGAGTTCTCTGGAGCCAAGCTACGAGGAGGAGGAAGCCGAACCAATGTTCACTGCGGAGGTCACGGCGCAGAAGGCCCCCGATGGGTATGAGACGATGGACGTCGACTTCGTGCCGGCGTCCGAGTCCCCCATGGTGCAGGCGGACCAGCGGTTCAACATGGCGATACTAAAGGAGGATCGGGAGGCAGAGGCTCAACTCGACGCGGAGCGCACGCATGCTGCTGCCATCGAGGCTCTCCTGTAGGCAGAACAGGATGTCGTGCATGTGAACCGGGCGGCAGAGGCTCAACTTGAGGCGGAGCGCATGGATGCCGCTGCCATCGAGGCCCTCCTGCAGGCGGAACCGGACGTCCTGGACATGAACCGGGCGGCAAAGGCTCGACTCGATGCAGAGGGCACGGATGCCGCTCTCATCGACGCCCTCCTGCGGGCGGAACCGGAAGTCCTGGACTTGAACCGGGCGGCAGAGGCTCGACTCGACATGGAGCGCGCGGATGCCGCTCTCATCGACGCCCTCCTGCAGGCGGAACCGTAAGTCCTGGACTTGAACCGGGCGGCGGAGGCTCGACTCGACGCGGAGCGCGCGGATGCCACTGCCATCGAGGCCCTCCTGCAGGCAGAACCGGACGTCCTCGACTTGAACCGGGCTGTGCTCTCGTCCGTGCAGAGCGCCCGCACGCTCCGCTTGAATGAGTAGCTGGAGGTCGAGGACAACCACGGTGCGGAGACACACGTCGGCAGCGACGGCTGGTTCGCGCCGGCAGCCAAAGACGACGAGGCCGTCTCTTTCCGCGAGCAGTGATAGTTTTTCTTTATGTTGTTGTTTTTATTATTATGGATCTTTTGCTGTGTAAAACATACTATTTGTTATGCAATTCACCTGAGTCTACCATTTCAGGCGGTTGGATGAATATCCTACGTCTCCTAAACCTTCTTTCCTTCTTCCTCACCTCTTCTTCTTCCCCAACAGACCACCGCACGGGCCGTACAGATACTCCGGTTACATAAACATACTCTATGAACGAAAATTATGTGTCAGCGATAGGATGGCTAAGTTTGGTTTGTTCACATGCGACAACACATGTCAGTGAGGGTGCGTTCCCTTGGTTGGGTTTGCGGCGTGCAGGAGCGAAGTGTGAGGGTGCGGTGCGACCACGGCGTGCAGGAGCGACCGTGTGAGGGTGCGGTGCGACCGCGACAGTCGTGCGCAAGTGTACCTCCTTCTCATTTTGAAAACTTTAGGCAAGCTTGGCAAAAATGTGTGGCGAAGTTTGGCAATGCAAGGCCTAGACCCAAACAGGATAAGTATGTACTACCTCTGTCCGGGTTTATTGGTCCCCATTGTATTTCGTGCCAAATTTTCACCATAGATTAAACTAAGAAAATGTTCACGCATGTCACCAAACATTATATTTTTCAAAACTATGTTCAAATACGAATCCAATGAGATAATTTTTCTTGACATGCATTAACATTTTGTTAGTTAAATCTTTAGTCAAAATTTGGCACAAACTATAAAAGGGACCTATAAACCAAGACGGAGGTAGTACGTACTAGGAGTACTAGTGTTAAAAAAGAAAGGCAGGGTTTTCCTTCTATACAAATCCTCATTTCACGTGTCAATTAATGCGTATTTTTTTCTCGAAAGACCAAAGAGCTAACCATCTCACTCCTCATCGCTTGATTAATGCAGCGCCATGCAAACGAACCTTATCACTTCTGCATGCATGCAGGGGATATTAATGTCCTTGGTTGCTAACCCCATCAATTTTGCCTCGATTAGTGTTAGTGGCCCTTTGCAAATTGTATTTTTGATATACTGGTCTTGTGTACAAAAAAATGGAGGTAGTAACTATATTTGAATTCCTTGCCCATTGCGGTGACGTCGACGACTTTTTTTTGTGGTTTGGGGAAGTGCGTTCGACGGAGAACACCATTGAGTGAGACCACGGTAAGTCGTTCGCAAGTGCCGCCTACAAGCCGAGACAACTGCCTCATTTGCATCCAGGAAGTCCTTTACTAGTACTACTACTAGGAGTACTAGTGCGGTGAGATGGTTTCTCAAAGAAGACGATGGAGAAGCGGAGTCAGCGAAGAGTGAAATGATAGTTGCTTCGTCCGTGCTTTGTGATTTGACGCCTCACTGCTTTGTGATTTGTGATAGAAGGGACAGGGTAGTAGACTCTATGCTCTATACTGTACTACTCCTACATGCGTCCAAGCATGGGAGAAAGAGGAGAGATGTTGCATTTTTCTATTCCTTCAATCAATCAATCAGGGAGCTTCGGTTCCATCTTTTTGGCTTTGGCAACACTGTCCACAATGGTTCCCATGATGCCAAAAGCTATTTTCACATTTGGCTACACATTGTGGATGCCCTTAACTGGACCACTTGGTTTTGCTCCTGTGTGCTATCTATACAAATCTCAATTATATTGATCTAAAAAATTATAGAATCAAAGATTAGTAAAAAGGAGGTGATTTTGCCGTGCGGATGGCTGGGGAGGTTTCTTATTTTCGGAGGACGTTGTCCTGGCAGTTTGCTAACATGCGGTCCCACGTGTCAGTGCTTTACCAAGCTGATCTGCATCCCACATGAGGCAGAACAACGGTGGAAGCAACACGTGGTTAAGTTGAAGAAGATGAGGGAGAAGCGACCAAGCTGATCCGCGTCCCACATGAGGTAGAACAACGGCAGAAGCAACACGTGGTTAAGTTGAAGAAGATGAGGGAGAAGCAGATTCAACAACGAGTGAAATGATGGTTGTTTCGTCCCTCCAACTTCTATTTTTAGCATTATTACTTCGTCCCTCCAACTTAACTGCGGGAAAGGTGCAACTTTGTGATTTGACGCCTCATTGCTCATTACTACGCCGGCGCCATGACTGGGGTGCTTCACCCTGGCTACTCTGCACTGTATTCCGGTATGGCACATGCACCCGGTAGCTTGATGTCCCACATGTCGGCAAAAGGGACTAGAAGATTTATGAAAGCGAGCGCTCCACTCTTATGACGGAGGAGTAGACGACATGACGGCCCAGTGAACTGTCACTTGTACTGTATAGTACTATAGTTTTGCTGTTTCGCACGATCTATCGATACAAACCCGATTAAACAGGAAAGGGCGGGATTTTTCCCGCGTGGTAGATGATACTGGCCATACATTTCAAAGGCAATTTTAATGTATGCAAACTGAATAATTATAAGTAATAATATGATATCTAGTAAAACTAAAAACACATATGATTTATTGTGTTAGAGTGTAGTAGTAGTGCTGTATTGCATAGTTATTAGATGTAACATGCGAGAACGTGTAGAGATATAGTTTTGGAGGGCCTACAGAGAGAAAAGTGTAGTATGGTCACCGAACTTCAGAATAAGCTGATTACGGTCACTATATACGTTTTGCGGTGATTATCCGGTCACTTGCTCACAGTTCAGCATCGGATTGCACTCTGTTGACCGGCCGAGTAGTCTGCGTGGCGCCATGTTGACTAATTAAATTGACCACGTTCCTTGTGGGTCCCACCTGTCAATTCAAATAGGGAAAAGGTCAGATAAACACAAATTTACGCACACGCGACAAGGCTCCAACCCGTGCTCAGGAATCACCTGGTTGTGTATGTGTCTGTCAGGGCCTCGTGTGTGCGCATGCACGTGTAGGTTGAGCACTTGAGCGTGAGAGTGTGTGTTGGTCGTGTGGTGTACTGGTGTGTGCATGCATGCGTGCGTGTGTGCGTGCGAGTGTTGCATGCGTGCGTGGCTGCGTGTGTACGTGTGAGTGTTGCGTGCGCCACCAGCTCCTGTGTGTTAAAACAGACGGCTCAGCATACCAATACAAGGCCACCTTGTCCGCTGTGCCCGCGGTCATGACTTCGCGCCACTGTCAAAATAATTTTTTGTCGTTTGTTTTCATTCTTACTAGCAAGATGCCCGTGCGTTGCACGTAACATCAAGATGCATTTGTATGACTTGTTTATCTTGTGAGAGAAAAGGATGAACAAGGGAAGGCCTTATTTGCAAATGGGGAGAGGTGTGTGGGTACCTTTTTGCAAAACTATCATAGTTTCTTTCCTATCCGTCAGATATAAATCGGACGGCCTATATTGCAGGATGGCAGGCACACCATCATCACCAACTCTGTTTTTTATAAGAGTGTATTTTAAGTATTTTATAATAGTGTAGATGTAGAGTAGATACAAGTCGACAGGTGGGCATGATGTTAGTGAGATAATGTGATGCAACACTAGATCAGGTGCCACGTGGAGCGTTCAACTGGTCAACTAGTCATGTCATGAGCAAATACAAAGTTGTACGGTGAGCCCGTGACTGTATAATAACCATTAAACGTAAAAGGTGACCGTAATGAGTGGATTATGAAGTCCAATGTATGTATCGTGCTTTCACTTCAAATACAATGATCGTCATTGCATATATCGCGAGAGAAAGATGAAACATGCGTGAATTTTCCGGGGGCTTACTTTTAGAGGACATGGAGATAGTTTTGTGTGCATACGTGAAAGGGTCGTACAGGGGGGGGGGTATGCGATGGAGAGAGAGATGCTCTTCGTTTCTCTTTATTATGACTAACTTTGTATATAATATAAAAATATACAAATTCACAGTGCGGAATAAATATCATTGTGGGCACAATGCAATGCAAATTAGCGTTCGTACTCCTCCATATAACTTTGTAATGTTGTATATATGTAGAAACTCTAAAATAATTTTTTGGCCACACTTTATTCAAAAGGAATGTCGTATGCAAAATAAACGTGAAGAGAGGGCTTTTTAGATCAATGGGGTACGTGATGTAACATGTGTGAATGTGTAGTTGATGCATTTGGCGGGGCCTAGAGAGGTATGTGTGTGTATTACGTATTCAAGAGATAGCACGAGAAATGAGGGTGATCTAGAGAGAGAGAGAGACGAATATGACGTCACGACAAGAGATTCCAATTCCCTTGAGTGTGTATATGCAAGGGGGGAGGGAATAGAGGCACCAGGAGAATTTTTCTGTGTGTGTGGTGTTTGTGTTGGTATGTGTGGGTGTGAGAAGATAATGAGACGTGGGGGCAGAGGGTGTGTCACCGCGTGTGGTCCGGTGGGTCGAGGTGAGGCCCTTTGTTCGGTTCCGTCCTGCGCCACATTGGTCGGCCCATGACACATTTGGGAAGACCCATGGATGACTAGTCGTACAAGACAAAGATAGCAGAATTGTGAAGGGCTCTGTGTCCACTGACAAAGCCGGCTAGGATTTGTAACCCTAGGTTCTTGGACTAAGGTAACCCCTCTATCTCTGATATTACTATTCATCCAACCTAACTTTAAGGGGCATCCTACAGAATGCTCTGCTACAATCATACTCGTCGATTAGGAAGAGAGGTGTGAGATAATGCGTGAGAGACAGGCGTAAAGATAATGTGCGTACATGAGACACGTAGGCAGGTCCATGTATATAGAAAGGGTCGATGAGGATTGTGCGTGTGTATGTTTGTGAGAGGAAGAATGCTTGTGATAAAGGTTAGTGAAAACAGTTGTAAATGGTTAGGTTACGAGAGGGAGGGAGGGTTATATCTAGAGAATGTTTGCGAGAAAGACACCTCAGGAGAGAGTGTGTGAGCATGTGTGAGAGACCACTGATGGAGAGTGAAACTACACGTAAAAGACTGCTCTACACATTGATTAAAGATATAAATTGTATCCAAATATTAGGATGGGATCAATAATATTTGCAATTCACGCAAGGAGCGGTCATTGATCCATCAGACATCTAGATTCTATCGAATTTGAGCATGTCTATGTTATTATTCAACACAATTGATCCACATAGTTAGTATTTTGAACTCCAGACAATGCATCGCTTTAGCAATCGAATATAAACGTGAGTATAGTTCATGTTGTGTGTGTAAAGCACATTATACATACGAAAGTTACACAATGGACATTTATAAATAGCTACATATGAACTAGTATACATTTGAATTCAACCTAAGGTGGTTTAAAAAAATCGAATTCAACATGAAGTCCATTCAATTATTTGAATTTGATATCATGGCATTTGTAAACCATACCTAAACTATGGGGGTACCAATCTTTGCTCTGATTTTGTACATAATAGCATATGTAGTCATGTACAAAATAGATTCAAATTTAGCTCCTCCATTCCAAAATAATCGTAGTTATAGGATTTTCAAGTGTCAAAATTCAAAAGGAAGAGGATAATTTAATGAGGTTTTCAAACATACAAGGTCAAATATAACATTGTCTATTTAGGTCAATCCTCATAGTTCAAGAGTACTCTAAACGTGAATGCTTGTGTTTCAAAATTTTGAACGAAGCGCCAAAAGAGCCTCTACTCGCCCAAAACCGCGTGAGACCAATGTTTGGTAGTACAAGGAAATTACTTTTCTAATAACTCCGACCTGTGAAACCTACCGACCCGACGTCCAAAGGTCTAAACCGGGGTAGGTTTGTAGCTTCATCTAGACGCCACGCAACCGCCTCCGAAAAACATTCATACACAATGGCCGCCTAAGCACACATGCGCGCGGCCGAAATTGCTCCCGCCCACTATTTGGGACACCTGGGATTACCATCCTACCCCGACCCGCAGTAGGTCCGAAATTTAAGAGGGGGGCAAAGTTTGTACTTTCCCCAAATTTCAAACAAGCACATCCCATCTTCTGTTCAAAAAAGCCAAAAACAAGCGAGTCCCAGACCGAAACATGGTTCCCCCCACCCGTCCGATTCCCCATTCGTACTCCGTGGGCGCCAAAACTACCTCTCCACCAGCCGCGAAACCCCGGCGTCCTCCATCCGCCACCCCATCCTACCCATCAACCGCCGCCCTCCTCCATCACGCCGGAGCCGATACGCCGACGGCGTCGTCCACCGCAACCTCAGCCGCAACGCCCTCCACGGCTAGTAGTTGAAGCCGAGGCCGAGCCATCCGTACCCGAGCCAGTTCAACCACGCCGTCCTGCGCCTCACCACTGCCGCTCCAACTTCACCACCCTCCACCGCACCGGAGCTGTTCCTGCTACGCCGTCCTTCGTCGCCTCGGATCTGCTTCCCCTCCGCCGACATACAGCCACAACAACACAATCAACAATTTGGCCATGGGTTCGTCCAAGCCTGCACCCTCCAGAACATCGGTTTCCCCGGTAAAAACAAGAAGATCGGCGCGACATGTGGAGGTGACCACACCGGCAACCGAAGAAGGTACGCCTCTTCCCTTATTCGTGCAAATCTTACGTCTCTGCTTGCACGGTATTCATCCTAGAGAAGACACTAGTTGACCGCTTCTTCTTGATACTAGATGTTCCTAGTAACTCACGATGCACAAGGTTTCTCCTCATATACTATTTCACCTTAGCTAGAGGTCCGTCGCCCCCCTGAATTTCAATTTCTGGCCAGTTGATTCCCAACTAACGGAAGCATTCCCCGGCGTAACAGGCGCTAGTACGACTATTACGCCGGGGAAGCAGCGCCTTGGTGTTTATCTTAGGGGCGTCTGCGACCTAGAGCTACTGGCGCCCGATCTGGAGGTCGGCCGGGATTAAAGGGATGGCTTGGGGGCGCTGCCAAGCACGGCGGTGGTGTGAGGTTGATGGGAGGGTGGGGCGACGGAGGCACGGGTCTGGGCCGGTGGTCGCTGGCGGTTCGTGAAAGATCATCAACAGTGACTGGCGGGAGGTAGACGAAGGTCATCTGCCCGTTCCTTATAGATCGAACGGTTCATTAAAAAAATCGATTGACCTATTTATTTTCAGTCGACTATTATCTTAGATATGACCACATGTGGTGGTGTGCTGGAGGAGTACTGCATTTCCTGTGCTCATATATTACAAAATCATACGGAGTAGAATCTAATTTTGTTTGCCATGCAATGTCGTAGAGCTATCATATGTCCCCTGTCATTTATTTTTAAGCCACCTGCAATCTGCTACTTATACAGTGCACTAGTTCTGCACACACTTCACCCATACTCTCACTATTGTGTTTTTATGCAAGGGTATTTCAGACTCTCCTGCCGAAAGAGAAGCAGCAAAGAAAAGAGAGAAGTCCCTCCAGCTTGGTATACGGGTTGGCAAGACACATTACAAGGCTATAAAAGGTGCAGTGTCAGGAGATGGAGACGGTAAACGTAGCTCTGTAGTTGATGACCTCGCTCGCAATGAACCACCATCCCAGGTGCTTGCTTTAACTTCGCGGTGTCATATGTGGTTGCATGTTGGTGTCTAGCTTGTATTCGAAAGGCCGAAGTCGGTCTT
Organism: Triticum dicoccoides; assembly: GCF_002162155.2. Classification (NCBI taxonomy): domain Eukaryota; kingdom Viridiplantae; phylum Streptophyta; class Magnoliopsida; order Poales; family Poaceae; genus Triticum; species Triticum dicoccoides. Next base: position 89,360,650 of record NC_041383.1, read on the forward strand.
TATTAAGATAAGGAAAGATATTTTTTACATGAACCACCATCCCGTGAGCACCAGAAGACAAATAGCTAGTCAGGGCACTGGCCGAGCCAGTGACAAGCCCAGCAAAGACATGCATCACCTGGAAGCCAACTAAAAAGCCGCGATGGTGGCGAAGCAGCCCGTCTCCCACCAGGCTCTCAGGTCCTAGATGATTATGTTCACCACTCCAGCCGAATGTCTAGCTTGTATTGCTTCCAATTTGGTTAAACTGCATCTGCTTAGCTTACACATTATACCTTTGAATATGACATGCCTTTCTGTTTTTGGTACATACTAGTACATCTGTGTATTAACCATGTTCTTACATCAAACTAATATTCTTGTGGATCCCTCATCAATCACTTATGACGAGGCAGGCAGGCAAGGGGACTACTCCTCATTTAAAGAATGCAGCGTCAGCCTCCCGACATGATTCTCAAGAAACAGAAATGCTAGATGAAGACAGTGAACGTAGCTCTGTAGTTGATTATAGCATTTCCCCTACACTAGCATTGCAGGTGCTTGCTCTAACTTGGCAGCGTGATATGTGGTTGCATGTTGCATATGGTGTCTAGATTGTAATTCTTCCAATCTGGTTAAACTGCATGTGCTAGTCTGCCTAGCTTATACTCCTGTAAATGTGACATTATACCTATTAATGTGACATGCCTTCCTGTATTTAGTACATAGTACATTTGTCTATTAAGCATGTCCTTACATAAAACTATTGTTTTTTTTGTATCCCGCATCAATCAATATAACGAGACATCTTTAGTATATGCAGTGCGATATTAGTTGCACCTTTCATATGATTTATAGCATGCGCTGCTTCTAATTTGTTGAAATTCCATTTATGATGGGACGCTTTTAACTTGTCAGTCATATTGGTTGCATCTTTCATGTGGTGTCTAGCTTGCATTGCTTCTTATTTGCTGGAATAGTTTCTGCTTAGTTTACACAAACAGTTGTGAACATGCCATGCCATCCTGTTTTTCATACATATTCCATCCTGGTATCATGTGTTTGCCTTACATCAAAGTAGTGATTGTCAGTATCATGCATGAATGAGTTCTGAAGAGAGAATTTTACTGCCTTTTCTTGTCGGTTTTACTTGACAATTCAAAATCAATAAAGCGGAAGGAAGTTAGCAAGGCAGCGGATAAAGGTGCTCCTTCCAAACGGAGGGCCTCTACAGTTTCTACTCCTCCACACCCCCAAGATGATTTCCAAGACAACACATGCATAGACACTCAACAAAGCTGTGTTTATGATGAGCACGTCTCCCCTAGTGCAGCATCACTGGTGCTCCCTCTAACTTGGCACTGTTATATGTGGTTGCATGTTATGTGTGATGTCTAGCTTGTATTGCTTCTAATTTTGTTGAATTCCATCGACTTACTTTACACATTATACTTGAATAAGACACGTGTTTCTGTTTCTAGAACATACAATATCTGTCTATCACACCATGTTCTTACATCAAATTACTACCATTGTGTAACCTGCAACAATCACTTATCATAAGACACGTTTGACTTCGGAGTGTGATATAGGTTACATCTCACATTCTTTCTAGCTTGTACTACTAATTTGTTGAAATGGCACTTATGACGACACAGTTTTAACTTGGTAGAGTGATATTATTTGCATCTTTCATATGGTGTCTAGCTTTCATTGCTTCTAATTTGTTGAAATGCCTTCTCCTTAGTTTACACATCATAAACTGTGAATATGCAATGCTGTGAATATGCAATGGCACTAATGACGAGAGACCTCTAACATGGTAGTGTGATGTTGTTTGCATCTTGCATATGATTTATTTCTTGTACTGCTTCACATTTGTTTAAACGCCATTTATGCTGTGACACTGTTAACTTGGTAGAGCGATATTTGTAGCATCTTTCATATGGTGTCTACCTTCCATTGCATTGCTTCTAATTTGGTGAAATGTCTTCTTCTTAGTTTACACATCATAGTTCTGGTTATCTCTTCCGTCCTGTTTTCATACATATTACACCCTCCTATCATGTGGTTGTCTAACATCAAAGTTTTATTCGTCTGCATCACGCATCAATTTGTTCTGAAGAACTAAATTTTATTCGTTTTTCTTGTCGGCTTGTGTCACGCCCAATATGCGACCCTATCCAAAAGGAACTCGAAGGTCCCACCAAGGATAGACCCACATATTGAAACGCTTTTGCAAGGTGGATATCATTACATCAACATTACATAATAGATGGGGATACATACATAAGGTATACAATGCCACACAAATACAACATCACAATACATAAGAGCAACATCTGACTACGGATGAAACATAAACAGAAACTCAAACGACATCCACCCTGCTAGCCCAGGATGCTGACCTGGAACCTATCCCCTGATCGAAGAAGAAGCAGAAGAAGAACTCAACGCAAGCAAGCATCGCTCTCGCGTCATTATCATCGCAAAACCTGTACCTGCAACTGTTGTTGTAGTAATCTGTGAGCCACGAGCACTCAGCAATCCCATTACCATGGGTATCAAGACTAGCAAAGCTTAAAGGGAAAGGAAGGGTAAAGTGGTGAGGCTGCAGCAGCAACTAAGCATATATGGTGGCTAACATACGCAAATAAGAGCGAGAAGAGAACAAGCGGAACGGTCGTCAACTAGTAATGATCCAGAAGTGATCCCGAACTCCTACTTACGTCAAACATAACCCAGAAACCGTGTTCACTTCCCGGACTCCGCCAAAAAGAGACCATCACGGCTACACACACGGTTGATGTGTTTTAATTCGGATCTGGTGTCAAGTTATCTACAACCGGACATTAACAAATTCCCATCTTCCTATAACCGCAGGCACGGCTTTCGAAAGATTATACCCTGCAGGGGTGTCCCAACTTAGCCCATGACAAGCTCTCGCGATCAATGAAGGAATAGACCTTCTCCCAGGAAGACCCGATCAGACTCGGAATCCCGGTTTACAAGACATTTTGACAATGGTAAAACAAGACCAGCAAAGCCACCCGATGCACCGACAAATCCTGATAGGAGCTGCACATATCTCGTTCTCAGGGCAACACCGGATGAGACTAGCTACGAGTAAAACCAACCCTCAAGTTGCCCCGTGGTGGCCCCGCGGGCAGCTCAGTTCGGACCAACACTTAGACAAGCACTGGCCCAGGGGGGGGGGGCTAAAATAAAGATGACCCTCGGGTTGGCCGACGCAAGGGAAAGGGTAGGTGGTGGTGAGGCAAATGGTAAAACCAAGGTTGGGCCTTGCTGGAGGAGTTTTATTCAAAGCGAACTGTCAAGGGGGTCCCATTAATCACCCGACCGCGTAAGGAACGAAAAATCCGTGAAAATAACACCGGTATGACGGATACTAGGGCGGCAAGAGTGGAACAAAACACTAGGCAAAAGGCCGAGTCTTCCACCCTTTACCAAGTATATAGATGCATTAATAATATAAGAGATATTGTGATATCCCAACCAAAATCCTGTCCACCATGGAGAAATGTTCAACTTCACCTGCAACTAACAACGCTATAAGAGGGGCTGAGCAAAAGAGGTAACATAGCCAATCAATGGTTTGCATAGGAAAGGTGTCAAAGGTCAGAGGTTCATGGCAATTTGGGATGGCTTGATAAACAGGTGATAGGTAGCGCAACATAGCGATAGAACGAAACAACCAGCATAGCAATGATAGTAGTGAGATCCAGGGTAGCGGTCATCTTGCCTGAAATCCCGCTAGGAAGAAGAACGAGTCCATGAAGAAGACGAACGGGAGCAGTCGAACGAATCCTCACGAACGCAACGTTACCGGAACTAAGAAGCAACACCGGAAAGAAGCAAGCAACATGGTAAATGCACAAGCATAAACATGGCATGATGCACAAACAAGTATGATGCATGTCCGGTTTAAAGAGGCATGCCATGGCAAAGTGCAACAAACAATACTACCAATTAAGTGTAGCTCAATATGCAACGAGTTGCATATTGACGAAACACCACATTGACATATTTAGTTCTCTCTCGTTTAGGTACACAACAATACTAAATGTTGTTAAACATGGCAAGGGGTGAATCATATGAAAACTACCTATCTAGGCAAGTTTAAATGAGGCCGGAACAACAAACAAGAATTCCGGAAATCCCCCATGTGCATAAAATGAATTTGGTACTGTTCAGCCCTAAACACAATTTTAATGTTGTTAAACAACAACATAAAGTGCACCATGTTAATCTAGGAATTTTCCACCCCATTTACACATAAAGTTCATTAAATTCGGAGCTACGGTTATTTAGTTATGAAATAAATCATTTTAACATGGCATATTCGCAAATTGACACAAATAGCTTGCTAACATTTTAAACATGGATGAAAATGGCATATTATTAATCTACACAATTTTCTGAGCATTTTACATATATAAATTATTTTAAACCGATGCACGATTAATGAGTTATTATATGCATGAAAATGGAGGGGTTTTCTGAAAAACATTAATTCCCGGATAAATAGATAAAATCGTCCTGGCAGGGAAAAAACATCACGGGCCGAAACCGGCTGGGCCAACAGTGGGGGGGGGGGCTGCTCACCACGACACTTGGGCCGGCTCGGTGGAGGAGGCTGGCTGGGCCTGGCATGGCTGGCAGAGCTGGGCCGGAGAGGCCAAGGCCCACACGACCACGCGCGGTCAACGGGGAGGGGATCGGGCTCCTCCCGACCCGCAGGCGGCGGCGGCGACGGGAGGCGGGGTGACACCGGCAAGGGCGAGGTCCGGCGAGGCCAGGGACAGGCGAGGAAGCTTGGAACGGGCGGATCGGGCCTCTGGGCACTGGATCCGGCCGGTGGCGAGGCGGGGCGACGCCGGCAACAAGCGGCGGCGGCGGTGATTTCTTGTAGAGAGGAGAGAAAGGGAGATCGGGTGAGGGAGAGAGATGGGAAGGAGAGGGCGATGGGGAGGCGGCGACCTGGCGAGGTCACCGGCGGAGCTCCGGCAGGGGCGCGGCCTTGGCGGTACCGGAGAGGCGGCGAGGGCGGCTGTCGGCGGCGGGGTTGGAGCGATGCTCGAGCAGGGAGGTGAGGCAAGGCGAGGGGCCAGGGGCGCACGGGGTCGTGCCCGATCGCAGCCCAGGGCGGGCTCCGGCGGCGCCCAGATGGGCCTGGCAGGGCCGCGGGGAAGTGGG